>NC_085138.1:190062244-190362244 GCF_035046485.1 Aedes albopictus
TAGCAGGGAAATTATCTACGGTCAAAAATTTGACTGAATATGAGTGGAATATGAACAGTCGCCTTGAGACCGTTCGAAGAAACAACCAGAATTGTGAGGTCAGAAGATTCATGTATTTGGAGAAACCAAATAGCGAACATAAAAAAATCGTACCTGCAAAAGAAACATTGTTAAAAAGTTTAAATATACGGTTCAAGCACATTTTTGATCATTTTTTTACATGTTTGCGGCAGTTTTGGACCCGCGATTCAAGCTTAATTCTATTCCGGAAAGTTACCGTCAATCTCTAATTGGCTTCTTTAACGCTGTTGAGATAATTACATATTCAGAATCTGCATGCAAAACTGAGCCGAAATCCAAATTTTCATGAATTTTGGTGCCCGGGAACCTATATAAAAATCAGTTTAAAGTTTGTATGGGAGCCATTTGTCGAACCACCCCTCGTCGCATTTTGTACTGGGCGGAGCTGTCAAGCAGTTGTCCAGCTGTCAAAAGGTGATTTCGAAAAATCCCTTCGAAAGCGATTTTAGGTACCAAAATGAAGTTCTAAAAATCTGAAAAAAATCATGGTGGTTCAGAAAAAGGTGCTCTTTCGAATAAAATCAAAAAATCAATACATTTTTCTTAATTTAAAACCCCCAAATTGATGCGAAAATTCTTGACCACAGTGAAGATCAACTAGAGTCAAAAGCATGTTACGTGAATAATATGGAACCCTACAAATGCTCTATTTTATTTTTTATTTGGCTCCCGCTGTGAAAAATAACAGAACACCACAAATACACAATAAGATAACGTCACAATTCAGCATGTATCATAAATATGTAACAATACACACAAAATATAATTTTTCCCAGTTAATCTTAAATTCACAGGATGACGAGGTTTCATTTATTATTTTAGTTCCATCAGACATCCGCAAATTTTTTTTTGCATTTGGCCTTTTATTTGACAGTCATTACTGCTGCTTTCATAGCTAGTTTTTGTCCAGGAAAACTAATCCTAATAGGGCCACTGATTCTCATATAAACCGTCTACATTTTGATGTCCCTGCTAGGGAACGGTCTGCACGTCTTTATATAAGTCATTGCCTCAAATTGCCTCAAACTAGGCAATCAGATTTTGGTTGCATTTCATGTGCCTATTCAATTTCGGAGTTCTACAAATGCTCAAATGACGACCCCGGACACATGTATTAGAAAATATAAAACAAGAAACCTTCATACATTTTTCTTTTTAATAACAAACTCTAATAAACAAAATAAAATCCGTAACAGGAATTCGCATCTGAAGCACAGAAGCCAGTAAATTCGTCATCCGGATTCTGGAAGTGCTTCGAAGAAATCGGCGCAAATCAACCCCAACCGAATGATCAAGCGATCTGCATAATCAAAAACAAGTATGAGCAATATCAGTCGGGAATTTTATTGAGAGAAAACTTAGTCCATATGCTTGCCCTAATAAAAAATACCAATACAATCGCCATAAACTACCATTGAATAATGATAATATTGGCTGTTCAACAACAAGTTATATTGTGTTCGTATTTTCCTGCTGAAAATGCTATATTAGAACTACAATACGTGCACAATAAAATCAATGGCATTAGAGATTCCAATAATAAAAACACCATAAATTGAATGGTAGTTGACTTGAATTTACTCCAGAAAATTTGGATTTTTTTATGGTAAAGATACATAACAACCCCCATTTTTTATTGTAAAAGTGACATTTACAATTCATGCTATGGTGGAAAACCATAAGGTCTGTTGTTACTCTATCGTTTTAAACAATTGAAATAATGGTAAATACCATTCATTTCAGCATGTTGTAACAATACATTCTGTTTTATCTCTATGATCTTTTTTATCAGGGTGGTGGTCCGCAAACAAATACAAATTCCCAAATGTGTAAAAACTTGCTTAACGATATCTTCCGGTACCAGCAAGTACTATTGTGTGGTTGTTTTCAACAGAAGGAAAGTGTCAAAAGATTAAACCATGTTGTTGATAAATAACGCTAGTTTACGAAACGGTGAGTCGATAAGGAGAGCATTCAACATAGCTCTAGTCCTCACAAGTTCATGATTCCACGGGTCAAGCGATGACAAAGACCGCCAGCTAAGAGTTGTGTGCTAAGCTGGTAGTGCAGCCTGGGCACTGTTGTCCTTCTGACTTCAGCTAGATTGAGGAGGTACGTCCCGAGCGTCTGTTCACCAAGGAGATTCGGCTCAAACAGCATCTGTTCTGGCATTCAACCGCTAAGTAAGAAATTCTGCATCACGCCCAGCTAGATCCAAGGTGGTAGCCCCATCAGTGTGGTCGTCCCAGTGTTGGTTGGGACGTTAAACAGAACTGGCACGATTACCCTCCGGCGAGACAGGAGTGTTGGCGTTGGCCCAATAAGCCACCCGTAAAAATCCCCATTGCGAATAACATAGGAGAAAATACGACTCGATACAATCGGCAAAGACCCACGCGACGAAATAAGGACTACGATTGGAAACTTGGAACATGGAATTGCAAGTCACTAGGTTTCGCAGGATGTGACAGGATAATCTACGACGAACTACATCCCCGTAACTTCGGCATCGTGGCGTTGCAGGAACTTTGTTGGACTGGACAGAAAGTGTGGAAAAGCGGGCATCGAGCGGCTACCTTGCACCAAAGCTGTGGCACCACCAATGAACTGGGATCAGGATTTAAAGTGTTGGGCAAGATGCGACAACGTGTGATCGGGTGGCAGCCGATCAACGCAAGGATGTGTATTTTGAAAGTTAAGGGCCGTTTCTTCGTCTACAGCATCATCAATGTCCACTGTCCACATGGAAGGAGACCTGATAACGAGAAAGAAGCGTTCTGCGTGCAGTTAGAGCAAACATACGATGGTTGTTCGCCGCGTGACGTGAAAATCGTTGTCGGCTACATGATCGCACAGGTAGGAAGGGAGGAAATGTACAGACCGGTAATCGGGAAACAGCCTGCACGCCGTATCGAATGATAACGGCCAGCGATGCGTAAACTTTACAGTCTCCCGTGGTATGGTAGTCCGAAGCCCCTTCTTCCCCCGCAAAGATATCCACAAAGCCACCTGGAGATCACCCGACCGTCTAACAGAAAACCAAATCGACCACGTGCTAATCGACGGTAAGTTCTTCTCGGATGCACCCAATGTCCGCACATACCGCAGTGTGAATATAGATTCGGATCACTACTTAGTTGCTGCAAGCATGCGCTCAAAATTTTCGACAGTTTGTTATTACCACGCGTCGAAGTTGAACGCCGCGGCTCAACATCGAGCTGCTGCGTAACGTAGAAGTGGCTCAAGACTACGCGCAGCAGCTAGCAGTGGCCCTACCCACGGAAGAGCAACTTGACGCAGCTACACTTGAAGATGGCTGGAGGGACATCTGATTCGCCATAGGTAGTACCATGGTTTTTTTTTTCTAATTCGGCTCGCTTGTTTAATTGAAAACTCTACTGAGCCGATATTCTTATCAACAAAATTTGTAATTATAAAATAAAACTAATAGAAAGTTCTTCGGGCGACCTTCTTTCTAGGGAGCGATCCAGAACTGGACCCTGCATTTGCAAAATGTGCCCGCCGTTCCTTTGCAGTCTGGTTTTCAATAGCCTCCTTGATCGCATAAGCAACTTCCTCTAATTTCTCAATGCTCTCTTTCCGTCGCATCTCCTTCTCCGAAAGAGTCACAGACGCATTTTCCTTGACCTGGTCCACTTCTTCCACTTCTTCGTGATCCGTGGCACGATCGAGAAATTCCTCCTCCAAAACCTCGATTACATCCAAATCCGTCGAATTTTCCTCTATCGATATTGCTTTTTGGCCCGACACGACCGCTGCATACGAACTGGTTGCTTGGGATTCCTGACGCTTCTCTTCCTGCTTTCTGTTTTGGGATTTCCGCTGGGGGCAAACGTCTCTCCGATGTCCCGTGTTATGGCACAAAAAGCAAGTATCTTTTAATCCGTCATAGAAGATTTTCGCTCTCCGACCTGCGACATCAAGTGATGGGGGGATATCTTTCTCCACATCCATATGGACTCCGCGTACTCCAGTGTGCATATGGTCGAGGCCCAAATTAGCGGGAAATTTTTCCCGTACCATTCGGTCGACCTTCCCGTATTCCTGGAGGACCGACAACAGTATATCGTCGGACAGTTCAGGCGGCAAGTCAAATATGCGAATGTACTGCATATTGGTACTGGCCACAGCCATACGCACTTCTACCGATATTCCACTGTCATAAACGAAATGTTTTGGGTCTGCATTCTCCCTTAGCGAGTCCATCATCGCATCTTTGGATACGAACTTAATAAACAGCGACCGATCATGGGCTGTTTTGTACGTCGTCTCCATCAGAGTGACGTTCGTTTCCAGTTGCTTAATAAAGCGGGCGATTTCGACCCATGATGGTCGAGGGCTTCCAGTTGGAAATCGAAACTGGACGGTGTTTTCAATCATCACCACACTCATCGTAATTTGGATGCTTTAAATTGGACAAAAAAGCACCACCGACGAACGAAACAAGTGCGAATAACCGACAAACAAAAGCGATTCCTATACGCGGCGCGGCGCAAACTGGGGACAATGCAAACTCGCACTGCAGAGCGTACGTTTGCCTGCGTCTTTATCTGACGATGACAGCGATCGAACTTGTAGTACCGTAAAATGGGGTAACTTTGATAGTTTTTCAGCGAATTTTCTCGATATTTTTCCATGTAACAGTATTTCCCTGACTTTTATATTTTTGAAACAAGTACTGGAGTATCAGTTATCAATTGCAATTGAAAGATTCGGTAATTTGAAATATTTTGGTTAACTTTTAGTTTTTCATATGAGCGAGAATCCGATTTTCATTTTGGGGTTACTTTGATAATGCCCTGAAAAACACATCAAATCTTAAAAAATAATCACAGATTGAAAGCTTAGGAGTAAGAACATGATGAGAGAAGCCTTGCGGAGATGCCAGATAGAATTTTTATATCAAAATATTGATTTTTTACTAAATTATACATATAAAAATGAGTTTGTGGAGTACTGAGTGGAAAACACAGTGAATTTAGCTATCAAAACTCATTATCTTTGTAATAATATATGCTTAACGGTACATCAACATATGATAACATACTATTCGTGGTGAGTTTTCTTTTTTTTGGTAGTTTTTTAATGTTTTATTAACAAATTATGAACAACACAGATTTATCTACATGAAATTACAAGGGAATTGCATACTTTTAGGCGTTTATCAATGTATGGAAATTTATATCCTAATTTTCAAAATTGCTTCCATTTCGTAAAAACACACTTCGTTAAGAGATTCAAGGCCAGATTTGGAATCTACTATGATGAATCTATCGGGAATAAGAGTCTATTCATTGGAAAAATAGTTGTAACGAAGTCGTATAGCAGATTGTTTGAAGGGGTTGACAAATGACAAAAATATCAACAATTTTAATTTTTTGTCTAAAAAGTTGTATATAAACTAGGTTTTATTGAAAATACGTCTAAGATGAACTTTCATATGTATAGAATTGATTTACGTTTGCCTTTTTCTTAACTGGTTGAAAGAATCATAGTTATAAGATATACTATACAATGCCTGCCGCGATATCAAAGTTACCCTCATTATCAAAGATACCCCGTTTTACGGTACCATGGTTGCAGCACTAGGCTTCGCGACTCCGAATCACAGAAACGACTGGTACGACGGCAAATGTGAACAGTTGAAAAACGAGAAGAATGCAGCATGGGCGAGAATGCTGTAACATCGTACGAGAGCGAATGAGGCACGTTATTGACAGGCGAGCAACAGGCAGAACTCAGTCTTCCGGTAGAAGAGCGCCATCAGGGAGAACGAGATCGCGAAGCGATGGAAGAGCTGTACCGCGCTAAGGACACACGGAAGTTGTACGAGAAGCTGAACTGCTCGCGCAGAGGCTTTGTGCCATAAGCCGACATTTGCCGCGACATTCCCGGGAATCTTCTCACGAGCGAGCGTGAGATGGTCGAGTGGTGGCGGCAGCATTACGATGAGACGGTGGATAAGGTGGATAAGCACTTGTGAGAGCACTACGCTGGGTCATTACCAAGATTTGGGAGGAGGAAGTATTACCTGAGGAATGGATGGAAGGTATCGTGT
This sequence comes from Aedes albopictus, assembly GCF_035046485.1. Classification (NCBI taxonomy): domain Eukaryota; kingdom Metazoa; phylum Arthropoda; class Insecta; order Diptera; family Culicidae; genus Aedes; species Aedes albopictus. The sequence goes on from NC_085138.1 coordinate 190,068,405, forward strand.
GTTCCATCTACAAAAAAACCGACAAGTTGGATTGCGGGAACTATCGAGCGATCACACTACTGAGCGCTGCCTACAAGATACTTCCTCAAATTTTATGCCGCCGCCTATCACCGTTTGCAAGAGAGTTCGTGGGGCAATATCAGGCTGGATTCATGGGGAACGTGCTAAAACGGACCAGATGTTCGCCATCCACCAGGTGTTTTTTTTATCTGTATTATCGAGATTTTTAGCCCTAGGCTAGTTCATCTCGGGACCCACATTTTACTTCCCTTCCGAAGGAAGAACTCACATTTTGCGAGTTTGTCGGAAGTGCGATTCGATCCCAAGCCCTCGGCGTGATAGTCAAGTGTTCTAACCATCACACCAGGTCCGCTCCACACCGCCAGGTGTTGCTGAAATGCAGCGAATAAGACGTGCCCACACATCACTTGTTCATCGATTTTGAATCGTCGTATGGTACAATCGATCGAGACCAGCTATGGCAAATTATGCACGAGTACGGATTCCCGGATAAACTGATACGATTCATCAAGGCGACGCTGGATCGAGTGATGTGCGTAGTTCGAGTGTCAGGGACACTCTCGAGTCCCTTCGAATCTCGCAGAGGGTTACGGCAAGATGATGGTGTTTCGTGGTTGCTGGTCAACATTGCTTTGGAGGGTGTAATAAGGAGAGCGGGATAAACATGAGTGGAACGATTTTCACGAAGTCCATTCAGCTGCTTGGTGCCGCTGATTATATAGATATTATAACTCGTAAATTTGAGACGATGACGGAAACGTATATTCGACTAAAGAGTGAAGCCTGGTGAATCGGATTAGTCATTAATGTGTTCAATACAAATTACATGACAGCAAAGGTCTCCAGGGAGGAATCACCGCGCCCGCCACCCCGAATTTCTGTCGACGGTGATAAAATCGAGACGGTTAAAGAATTCGTGTACCAAGGCTCAATAGTGACCGCCGACAACGACACCAGCAGAGAAATTCAGAGATGCATTGTGGCAGGAAATCGAGCTAACTTTGGACTTCGCAGAACTCTACGATCGAATGAAGTTCGCCGTCACACGAAGTTAACTGTCTACAAAACGCTGATTAGACCGGTAGTCCTCTATGGCCACGTAGCATGGATTCTACGTGTAGAGAATCAACGCGCCCTTGGAGTTTTCGAACGGAAGCTGCTGCGTACCATCCACGACGGAGTGCAGATGGAAGACGGGACTTGGAGAAGGCTAATGTACCTCGAGCTGCATCAGCTGCTGAGAGAACGAACCACCGCACACTGTTTCCAAAGGCCCAATTTCGTGATCGAAATTGTTTTGGGCATGAAAAATTGATTTTAGAGGTTTGCTGTCTTCGAAGAAGTTGTTTGGTATATCAGAGCCCTTCTTTTGGAAGTATCACTAATGTGATTAATCCACCTAAAAGTGAGATAGAAATTCAATTTTTTTCATAAGTGAAGATAGCGTGTTTATGTCTTAAGGCGAAACTGGAAGCATTTCCTCACTTTTTGGTTTTTGATTTTTTATTAAATAACGAAGCAATATTTTCAAAATCGGTTTTCGTGCACATGTAGAGTATGGATCAAGGTATCTTCTGATTTTTTTTGTAGTGGAAATTCTTTTTCGTTTTTGCGGAAACCATTTTTGAACAAAATTTCACAAAAAAATGGTTTCTGCAAAAACGAAAAACATTTTCCAACTCAAAAAAATTCAGAAGAAACCTTGATCCATACTCTACATGTGCACGAAAACCTTTTTTGAAAATATTGCTTCGTTATTTAATAAAAAATCAAACACCGAAAGAACGAGAAAATGCTTCCAGCCTTAAGCAAAGTTGTGGAAAATGTCATTATGAGAAAACTTGCCGAACAAACTTTTGCTCTATCTGCTCAATTTCTAGAGATATGGGCCATTATTTGTGAATGACCCCTTAAAAACAGTTTTTTTGTTGTAACTTTTCCCAGACATTTTTGGGAATTTTCAAATGTTCTACAAAGTTATTTAGTATGACAAAATACGTATTTCTTCTGAAGACGGTAATATTGTATCTTTGATAGTTTTTGAGATATTCAATAATTTATTTAAAAAAATAGCCTTTTTTACGGCTTTGTGACATTTACAGAGGCAAAATGGGGCAAGATTTTTCAATTGAATATGAAAGAAGTTTATAATAGGTGTACATTTTGTTTCAACTCAGGCTGGATACTTGCTTCCTTGACAGAAAAAAAGTTCGTAACTGAAATTTTCAAAAAAAACTCAAAAAGTATTGAAGATAGAACTTTGTCGTCTTTAAAGAAAACATGTATTTTATCATATATAATAACTTCGTAGAACATTTAAAAATTCCTAAGAATGTCTGAAAATAGTTACAATGAAAAAACTGATATTTAGGGGTCGTTTTCAGGAAATGACCCATATCTTTCAAAATGGAGCATATAGAAAAAAAGTTTGTTCGGCAAGTTTTCTTATAATGATATTTCCTACAACTTTCCTGAAGACATCAGTATACTTTATTCACATATGGTAAACACTGAATTTTCATCTTACTACTAGGTGAATTGATCACAAAAGTAATATTTTCAAAAGAAGGATTTTTGTCTATCAAACAACTTCTTGCAACAAACTTTTGTCCTATCTGCTCCGTTTTGAAAGATATGGTTCATTTTCTGTTAACGACCCCTAATATCAGTTTTTTCATTGTAACTTTTTTCAGACATTTTTAAGAATTTTCAAATGTTCTACAAACTTATTATATATGATAAAATGCATGTTTTCTTTAAAGACGACAAAGTTCTATCTTCAATACTTTTTGAGTTTTTTGAAAATTTCAGTTACGAACTAAAATATTTCATAGCTCAATTTTACTGTCAAGGAAGCAAGTGTCCAGCCTGAGTTGAAACAAAATGTACACCTATTATAAACTTCTTTCATATTCAATTGAAAAATCTTGCCCCATTTTGCCTCTGTAAATGTCACAAAACCGTAAAAAAGGCTACTTTTCAAAATAAATTAGTAAATATCTCAAAAACTATCATAGATACAATGTTGCCGTCTTCAGAAGAAATACGTATTTTGTCATATGAAATAACTTTGTAGAACATTTGAAAATTCCCAAAAATGTCTGAAAAAAGTTACAACAAAAAACTGATTTTAAGGGGCCATTCACAAATAATGGCCCATATCTCTAGAAATTGAGCAGATAGAGTAAAAGTTTGTTCGGCAAGTTTTCTCATATTGACATTTTCTACAACTTTGCTGAGGACATAAACACGTTATCTTCACTTATGAAAAAAATTGAATTTCTATCTCACTTTTAGGTGGATTAATCACATTAGCGATACTTCCAAAAGAAGGGCTCTGATATACCAAACAACTTCTTCGAAGACAGCAAACCTCTAAAATCAATTTTTCATGCCCAAAACAATTTCGATCACGAAATTGGGCCTTTGGAAAGAGTGTGCACCGCGAAAAATCGGGAGGCTCACGTCATCAGGATGTCGGACTAAAATGGTTCTCGACTTCGAGAGTCAGCCGACCGGTACAAGAATACGTGGTGCGCAGCAAGCTAGGTGGGTCGATCATGTGGAGGGCAATTTGCGGACCCTTCACAGAGTGTGGAACTGGAGACACACAGCCATGAACCGATTGCAATGGAGACGGTTACTACGTACAATAGGGGCCACTCAGGCCTTAGCCTGACCACAAATGAGAAAAAAAGTTTAAAAAATAGGTAATACGAAAGTCGTGAACTTCTATCAAAGACCAAATTGTTTGATGCATAATGCCCAAGTGCTGATTTATAGTAGAACAGTTTTTTAAACGCCCTGAAACGCCTGCAAACGCCTTTGACCTCCCCCTCTTAACCTTTGCGTCTCTAACGTATTTTTCGCCCTTAAAATTTAATTTTTATTTAGCTCTATTTTTTTAAATTTTTACCCGATTTTAATGAAACTTTGACTGCACAATCGGAAATTACTACCGTTTCATAGAATGCATCGGTTGGGCATGTTGGATGACCGGTTCCGGATTTATACGGAAACCCAGTGGGGTACGTCGGTTGGCTAAAGGAGACCGCCTTCGAACATTTTGCTCTACAACAACGTTTTGGTTATTTTTTCTATTTGTGGCTTATTCTCGGTAGATCGATACAAATATGGTCTTGAACCTCTTAAAGAAGCGTGTTTTCACGAATTGAAATCAATTTTGAAAATTGGGCCGGAAATCGGTAAACCCCTAAATATATGCAATATCTTGTAATTTCATGTAGTTAGAACTGTTGTGTCCAATATTTGTTAATATTAATTTCTAATGCAACTCAAAAAGAGAACTCAATATACGTAACACATAATAATATGTTGATGTACAGTTCAAGAAAAAATACACCAAAACCTCCATTTAGGTAATGGGTCGGGACTGCCTAAATAGAATTTTTACCTAAATGGATTCATTACCTAAATGGATTCAGTTCATTACCTAAATGGAGTACAAGGTTGCAAAGAAATTTAACTAGGGAGAGTGACTCGAATAGGAGATTTGAAGATGGTCATGCGGAGTTTCAGAGAACTTTCAAGGGAGTTTCTGTAGGGGAGGGGCTTCAGGGGCGTTTTGGGGGGTTTTGAAGGGTCTCAGGTGAGAATTGTCATGCAAATGACTAGCTGGGCACGGAACACAAAAACCCTGAAAAATTCCGCCAGACTGAAAAAATGTTGAATGTCGGGTCAATGTCGGGTAAATTTTTATCGTATGTTGGGCCACTGTTGGACCAACATCGAACAACTGTTGGGTCTATGTTGGGTTTGGAGGCCAAAATAAAAACAGGTGAATGATAGGTTAATGTCGGGTATGACGTCATCAATCTTAAGTACTCTGACTGTTCTGAACACAACCAAATTCTATTTAGGTAACGTTACCTAAATGGAGGGACCTAAATAGATTTTACCTAAATGGATCCTACCTAAATGGAGGTTTGAGTGTACGCAGTTTATGATTTGATTGCTAAATTCACTGCGTGCACAAAATCTATCAAAGTTACCCAATTTTACGGTACCTCGGAATCCGGAACAGGCCACTATAGTTCCAAATGACCTCAAAGTATCGAAAGATACGAATACTTTATGATTCAGATGTAAACACTTTTTGATCCATATAAGATCTGTAAAAAGCAACGAAAATGATTTATTATGCTATCCAACGTACCCCACTGGGTTTCCGTATAAATCCGGAACTGGTCATGCAACTTCACCAACCGGTGCATTCTATGAAATAGTAGTCATTTCCGATTGTTCTGTCAAAATTTCATCAAAATCGGGTAAAAATTTAAGAAAATAAAGCTAAATGAACATCAAATTTTGAGTGCGCAAAATACGTTAGAGTCGCAAAGGTTAAAAACTCCCTTGAAATCCCTCTGACCATCCCTCCTTTACATCTGAAAGCCTTGATCTCCTTCACTTTGCATCTGCAAGCCACTTGTCCAGGGTGTCTACTACCTGGAAAAACCTGGAAAACCGGGAATCCTCAGGGAATTTTATTTAACAGGGAAAAACCTGGAATACTCAGGGAATATCTTGAGTACTCAGGGAAATTTTACTCCGATAAAAAAAAACATTGGTGAATAAGTAAAAATCTATATAGAAATTTCGCTACAAGGATTTTTTCCAGAAATTCCGTCAGGGTTTCTTTCTGGAACATCTTTAGAATTACCTCCTGGAATGTCTCTCAAGAATTCTTATAAAATTCCTTCCGCATTTTTGTCGCTGTTTTTCTTGGTATTCCATTTTGATTTTTTTTCCGGAAAGGTATACTTTCGGATTCCTTCCAGGATTCCTGAATTCCAACCGATTTATCCTGGCGTTTTTCACGGGGATGCTATTTCTTTCCTCGAGTTTTTTGCTCAAAGAAATCTTCGTAGGATTTCTTCCAGAATTTATCCCGAATACTCTATAAGAATTTCTGTCGGGATAAATCGTGGAATTTCTTTCGGCATTCCTCATGGAAATTTTACACGATTTCTTCCGGTGTTCCTCTTGGGACTTCCCCAGAAGATCTTCCCAGAATTTCTTTCGGAGTTGCTAAAGGAGTTATTCCTGAGGTTTCTACTAAAGTTCCTCCAAGGGTTTCTGAAGGAGTTTTCCCGAATTTACTGCAAGAGTTCCTCAAAAGATTTCTTTCATTTTTTTCCTGTGATATCTTCAAACAATTGCTTTAGGCTTTCTTCGAGATGTTCTTCCTGGTCTCCTACAGGAATTTCTTAAAAGTTTTCGCGAGATTTATTTTGATGTTTTACCTGAGATTTCTCTCGGAGTATCTACTGGAACTTTTCTCAGAAGATTCCTTCCGATGTAGTTCATGAGATGCCTCTCAGAGTTTTTTTTTCTGAATTTACCTTAGATTTTTTTCCAGAGTGCCTTGTGGGATTTCCACAGGAGTTATTGCTGATATTTCTCATTGAATTCTTCTCTTGCATTTTTTCAGAGCCAGGATGTTCCTTGTAGTTGTACCAGATTTCTGGCAGTGATCCACCTGAGATTTTTTTACAGATATTCTCTGCATTATTCCCAAATTTCTTCCAGCAATCTTTACCAGAAATTATCCCGAGATTCTGGAAACTCCTTTAGGGATTTCTCCGAAAATTATTGCTGGGATTCTTCTACGGGTTTTCCTCAGAATGTCTCCTGAGATAACTTACGAAATACCTTATAGAAAGTTCCTGGAGAAATATTCAAGGGAATTCAAATAAAATCTTGCGAAAAAACTCCGCAAAGTGTTATTGAAGGAATCTCGACAGGAACTTCAGGAGAAACCGGAGATAAAATGAGACATCTCAAAAAAAGTTCTAGATAATAGTAATCCCGAGAACAAATATTAAGGAGGAATTCTGAATACAGGGGATGGCCAAAATGTTTGGGATAGGCAACTTTTTTTCTCCCACAAAAAAATTTAACATGCTGTAACTTTTCATAGAGTGCATCAAAAAATCTCAAATTTTGACTGTTTGTCAACCTATTATATATGCATCATTGGTACAAATTTGGGCTCAATTGATTAATATTTCGCAAAGTTAGAACTGTTCGCGTAAAACACTATTTTTTAGTCAACTCATTTTTGAGCTGTCATATCTCGGAAACCAGTGAACCGAATTGAATGAATTTTTTAACGTTTATCAACAATATAATGATACTTAATACGACGTTATAAAATGTAATATTTTCTCACGACGAACTAAGTTATACCGAGTTGAAATTTTTACCCATATAGAGGAAAATAAGTCATATTTACAATACCACACAAAAATTATTAAATGTGTTCTTCCATCAATCTAAATAGGCTCTAATATATCTGATTAGAAATAATTTGAGAACAGAAGTGGAAAATCTTTGGATATCATCACGAAAATTTATTGACATTGATGTAAAAAAATTACATTTTTTCGAAAAAAATCCAAAAAGTGTCAATCCATGATAACTTTTTTCATCGTTTAAAAAGTAACTAAGTTTTAATAGTTCGTAAAGCATTTACATATTGATAGTTTACGTTCAAATTTTCATTCAATTTGGTTCACTGGTTTCCGAGATATGACAGCTCAAAAATGAGTTGTCTGAAAAATAGTGTTTTACCCAAACGGTTCTAACTTTGCGAAATATTAATCAATCGAGCCCAAATTTGTACCAATGATGCACATATAGTAGGTTGACAAACAGTCAAAATTTGAAATTTTTTGATGCGCTCTATAAAAAGTTATAGCATGTTGAACTTTTTTGTAAGAGAAAAAAAAGTTGCCTATCCCAAACATTTTGGCCATCCCCTGTACCTCATGGAATCCTGAAAGTAGCTACGGACTAAGTTCCGTGAGGAAAACAGGAGAAATATCTGAAAACTATCGGTAAAAATCCCGATATAAACTATTGGATAGCTATCCCAGAAAACCATTAAAAAGACACGGACACTGGCTTCAGCCGTCGGCTGTACCGATTGAACGATACTTAACACGGAGTGGCTACGGATAAGAAGCTATTCTCGTGAAAATTTTTATCGCTTGGAGTGGGAATCGAACCCTCATCCATCCGGACTCTAACCGCATGGCTACGAGGCTCAACCAATGACATTCTTGAAAAAACTTTGAATAGTATTGGATGGATCTTCAGGAGGAATCCAGCGAGAATCTCTGGAAGTATACCGGAAAACTTTTGAAAGTAATATCGGGACGTACTCAAACAGATATCTCGTGAAAGAATATTGCTGAAAGCCGCTCAGAAATCTTAAAAGATTCTTGAAGAGCAGGGGAACTTACGTATTTTCGGCAGTTTTGTTCTTTTTGTCATGGATTTTTTTTTTGAAACCTATGTTTCAGCTGTTGAACTCAGAGTTGGCATCAAATCCTTCCCAACCAAGCTGAATATGATCAAGTTTCAGGCAATTTGGCCGACATAAATCCCTCATGACGAAGAGAACCAACCTGCCGATGATACCCAAAGTCACCCTTTATATTATTTTTAGAAAATTTGGGTTATTTTTTGAATTATAAACTTTTAAAATTTCGTCTGGAAAAACCTGGAAAACTCAGGGAATTTGATTTTGAATTATAAGTAGACACCCTGTTGTCCTTTTGAAATTTCTGTGCAACCTTGAAATCCATTTAGGTAATGAACTGAATTTATTAAGGTAATGTATTTCACTTAATTTTATCATAAAAGTCAACGGTTTCGGCAAAAATAGGGGTGTCCATTTCGCCCTGGGTATCCATTATGCACCGATTTCCTCTTCTTTTGATGATATTGTCCATCAGTTACTGAACACAACATTTCCTATTCGCCTATTACTGACCGATGATCTCATCAAACCCATCCCATTGATACCGTATTCCATGTATTTCCGATATCTGACATCAAACAATAATAATTATTATAAAGATTGAAAGTTTCACTAACTTAAAAAACGTATTTGTAGTTTCTTGGTTATCGTTTCTTCTAATAAAAGTCATGTATCGAGTCGTATATTTATACAACTGTACGAATGCGAAATTACTACATGCTCAGCTAGTTTTTCTATGCTCAAATTTTCTCACTTTATGCACATAAAAACATTGTTGTTTGTCATAGACTTGTAACATCAAGGCTCAACATATATTCCACCACAACTTTCTTCCATAATCGTTTCCACTTATGTAGACATTCACGACTCCCACTGTTGTTACTGCAGTGCTTCTCAATTCGTGACGAACATTACCCGCACCGCACCGGATATATCGCAGAGACGAAAAAAATGTAAATCTGTTTGGACTCATTTCGATACACATAATTGACTCCCAGTCAAAAGGCTCCTTTCAACTCTTCCACCGTTTATCTTATTTTTCGATATTTACCGCGAGCGTCAGCTGTCGATAATCCATGGCTGCTCCGGGGCTGTGCTGGGTTTCTTAACAATGCGTGATTTTTGTTTTCAGGTGTTTGCGGTTCAATTATCTACGGCTGCGTGGTTATCCTATTACGCGGTTCAAGTTCAGATGGTTCACACCATTTCTCTTCGCTTTTTTTCGTTCGTTTCACTCGGTGTTTGTGGCAGTTATTGGCGCTAATAATTCAATTACTTCACATTCAACTGCCTTTTACACACAGTTTTATAACACTACGTTTCATTTTTATACCGTTGCGGAAACTGCTCTCAATTTGAGTTAATTATTCATACTTTTCTTTATGAATCTTTCACTTAGTGGTGCAAAACATCCGAATTCAAAACAAGTTTTTTGCGCGCACTTTTCCCTCACGATTCGTGATAGTCGTTGATCGGATCAAACAGGCTCCCCTTGCTTGTTTTAATGCACGTTGTGAAATAAGCGATCGGTAACGATACTGCAGGTATCCGGGTTGTCCACCGCTCGTGATGATAACGTTGCCACTTTCTTCGCCAGACTAACCTCCCAAGGCGCCGAGGATCTTCTTTTATAAAATTTGAACCTGATCTGGTGGCTCTGGGGCTCGGCTCGCTGGGATCGTTTCGAGTCTCGGAGCTCGGAGACAGACGGACCCGGAGATGCAGCATGGTGGCAGTGAAGAGTTCGCGCGCCCGCGTATTTCCTCGCGAGAGAAATGCCATTTCACTGCCTACGAGAGGGAGAGCACGGGCAATAAGCAAAAAGATCATGCACACTCTATATGGCCAATTTGAAGGGATAGGAAGTCTGCTTGAAGCCATAGGCCGAGAGGCGAGTGCCCGCGCCATGGCAACGCGCGATTGCAAATAGTTCCGATCGTGACGAGAGGGGCTGGAAAATCTGGTTTTTCCTGATGGGCAACTCGGAGGATCGAAATTCTGCGTTTTCCTTGAATGTTACCCATCGCTCGCATGTATACAACGTGCATGCATATGCCGCCTCATATGTAGAAAGGAGGAAATAATCAAATTAAAGAACTAAGGCTTTACGGTGGGCAAACAACGTCAATTGCTTACATCATTGTGTCATTTCTGCTACGCATTTAGATTTAATTATATCATGTATATCTTGAACTTTATTAATCTAATAAAATAATTGTCGAGCTCAATTTTGCTGGATCATGAGTTCATTTCAGAAGGCTAATTGCTGGGGTTTCAAACATTTCTCCTAGTAAAGATTGATCTTTTTATCTAAAATATACTTCATTGTACACTTTTAACCCCAATTTAAAGTATGATGTACCTCTTAGTAAAAGTTTCTATCGTTCCCACATATGCAAATTGAATGCATCAATCATTCAAATTTTTTGTTCCAAACTTTTCAGATTCTTAAAAAGGATATTGGGTAAAACATATAATTTGGACATGTATGTAATTTGGACATGCACGGCAATGTATGTCTTGTGTCGGAGAGCTAATAAAAGTAGATACTTCTCAATATCGATTATTGAATCAAACAGACCCTGATGACATACGTTGAAAATACGCTTAACAATTTAGAATTTACTTCAAAATTATCGAAAATGTAAAATGTTTCACTAAAACCCCTCAAATGCACAGGTATTCATGGCGACATACACTTTGCAGTCACATACAATATTCACCTCAAAATTGAATTAATAATTGTAAGAAATTTGAAAGCCTTATTGCAATGAAAAATGTTCAATAGAGAAGCATTAGGCAACCAATCTCTTAACACTCATCTAGAACGCTTAAAATAGGTGATGCCTAAAATACATTACAAGTTTTCTACTGTCAATATATTTTGGTCATCTAACGAACTACATGTGGATGCTGTGCGATTGCATACTTGAAGGCGTATTCTGTAGGTTTGGCGATATTTCCTCGATTTCAACAAAAACTATAATAGTTATCAAAATGGATGTCTGTTAAGCGGAGAAATTTGATTATTTGCAAGAAAACGATTGTTAATTTATGGTACTTCCATGATTTAGCAGCATTCATGGCCAAACATTGAGTTAATTCCCCTGTCCATATTATATACAGGGGATAGACAAAATGATCGGGATAGGCAAAATTTTCACTTAAAAAAATGAGCAAATAGCTGTAACTTTTTGAAAAGTGCATCGTACTGTAAGTTGCTCAACTAGTTGTGTATCAATCGTACAATTTTGGGACAGATCGGGCTATTCTACATAAAGTTAAAATGAAATGAAATTTTGAGCGTTTATGAGTCATAATGAGCTTAAAAAAATCCACTAAGACTATCTATAACTGAATTCATGTTTTTTTTTATTTATTAGGATGGTGAATTTGGCCAAAAATGGAGTTTTCTAACCAATACTAACTAGGGTGTGGGACTATTTGGGCAGGGGGCCTATTTTGGGCACTTGCTGCTATAACTCAGCCAATTTCAAACCGATTGACTTGCATATTTTTGAACATGGCTAGATACTGCACGTATCTGATCGTGTCCCGAAAATCAAGTGAATCGGTTCAAAATTGACTGAGTTATAGCAGCAAGTTCCCAAAATAGGTGCTCCAGACCCTACCATAAATGTGTTCTAAAAATCCGCTTAAGAATATAAAACAACATTTCCTTATCATGAGCATGAGCATTAGATTGGGTACACAAAGTCAATTTTTTGAAACAAAGCTTTTTCGATTCCTTTTGGCGCCCAAAACAACTGTGCCAAATTTGGGAGCGATTGGTTGCTTCCCCGTATTCCGCATTGCGATTGAAATTTGTATGGAATTTAGTATGGGAAAACGTGCTTTTTTGCATTTTCTCATAAATTGAAATTTTTCGTCTAAAACTATGTAACTAATGAAGATGAAGTATAGCCTAGGATAGCCTAGGATTTCCGAATACCGCAAAGTGATCCGACACTTGTGAAAAAAGTTATAACATACGGATTGCTCGGTGGTGCTTAACGTTTAACATGTGAAGTAATATCATCAATAATAAAATCTCAATTTTTGGCCTACGTTACCAAGCGAATAACTTTTTTCACAAGCGTCGGATTACAAATTTCAATCGCAATGTGGAATACGGGGACGCAACCAATCGCTCCCAAATTTTGCACAGTTGTTTTGGACGTTAATCAAGATTGAAAAAGCTTTGTTCCGGGTTGATACGATCAAATTTAAATTTTCGCAACGTTGACACACTCTAATGAGCATAGATGATCGCACAATTCGTAGTTTCTACTCCGTGATTGCCCAGAGCAATCGAAATTGCACAAGGAACCAATGAATAGGGCTTGGGACTAGCTTACTATTCTCAATGTGCACAGTTCGAGAACTCACAAGTAATGTCAATAACGGTGCTGGCCACGTCCTTACGGTCATCGAGAAGGGAAGGGAATGTTAATAATACAACCGTTGTTATAGAGACCGAGAATCCCAGTGTCTCCACGATTGTCGCCGCCTAGTGGCAGAATTGCAAAACAAATGTTTATTTTTATGTAAGTTTATGTCATACTGATCAACTTTGCCGAAAACACCAACTTCCTAAGTTATCAGAATTCTGAGCTATGAGATTTCTAAAATTGGAAAAGTTCACTAGTGCCTCCTAGTGGCAGAATTTTGAAACAAGTGTTTATTTTTATGTAAGTTTATGTCATTCTGATCAACTTTGCCGAAGACACCAACTTTCTAAGTTATCAGGATTCTGAGCTATGAGATTTCTAAAATTTGCATGTTCATTAGCGCCGCCTAGTGGCAGAATTGCGAAACAAGTGTTTATTTTTATGTAAGTTCATGTCATACTGATCAACTTTGCCGAAGACACCATCTTCCTAAGTTATCGGGATTCTGAGATATGAGGTTTTGAAACTTTACTTGCTCACTAGCGCCGCCCAGTGGAGGAATTTCGAACTTCGCAACTCATCGTCAGTAAGTTATTGGCGTACCCAACAACTTTCCCGAAGACACTATCCTTCCAAATTATCAGGGTCTTGAGCTGTCGCATATCGTAACGTTTGCTTGACAACCTGATATGGCTCCCGTAGTGCAATTTAGCATCAAATTGTTGATGGTCCCTCTAGCGGCCAAATTGCCAACTAATCATATGAACCAAAGTTCCAAATGGTAGATCTTATCAAGCCCTAAAATTTTGCCGAAGAAAGTATTGCGTTAACTCGGTTAACTCTTAACACACCCGAGATAATAGGCCACACCCCCAAAATGCCGAAATCCCATAAGCTCTTAGTCTCCTATTAAGCGGATTCCTATTGCGCCCCCCGACCAGTGATCTTATAAGAGTCTCGACTGTATATAGATTTATCTGTATTATACAGATTTTTGAGCATTGGTACAGATCGCGTTTATATGAAATACAGATTTTCCATTTGTATAGGATACAGATTTTTCACCCACATTTTGTAATTGATACAGATTTTTGAACGAGTGATACAGAAAATCATCTGGCATCGCTGGTGTCAGGCCATGCGAGCCAGCCGTAAAAAAGATTAGCACCGGAAAATCAACCAGAGAAGAATGCGAACCGATACCAATGGCGACGACCACAGCGACGAATAGGGACTTGCGATTGGAAGCTCGGTACGTAGAACTGCAGATCTCTCAACTTCATCGGGAGCACCCGCATACTCGCCGATATACTGAAGGACCGCGGGTTCGGAATCGTAGCGCAGCAGGAGGTGTGTTGGACAGGATCTATGGTGCGAACGTTTAGAGGTAATCATACTATCTACCACGTGAGCTGGGAACAGCTTTTATAGTGATGGGCGATATGCAGAGGCGCGTGATCGGTTGGTGGCCGATCGGCGAAAGAATGTGCAGGTTGAGGATCAAGGGCCGATTCTTCAACATTAGCATAATAAACGTGCACAGCCCTCACTCCGGAAGCACTGATGATGACAAAGACGCATTTTACGCGCAGCTCGAACGCGAGTACTACCGCTGCCCAAACCACGACGTCAAGATCATCATAGGGGATCTAAACGCTCAGGTAGGCCAGGAGGAGGAATTCAGACCGACGATTGGAAAGTTCAGCGCTCACCAGCTGACGAACGAAAATGGCCTACGACTCATCGATTTCGCCACCTCCAAGAACATGGCCATTCGTAGCACTTTCTTCCAGCACAGCCTCCCGTATCGTTACACTTGGGGATCACCACAACAAACGGAATCGCAAATCGACCACGTTCTGATTGATGGACGGCGCTTTTCCGACATTATCGACGTCAGGACCTCTGCACTGATCCATTTTTCGACTCCTTCCCTAGTACCCAATGATACTATCCGATATCCGGTTACTCTAGGTCTATGTTATGCCATCGTGGCCACCAGTATCGTACCGTAGAGTCCTGGCGCCGTTAATGTCGGAGAAGTGCCGTCCATCAATTTGAACGTGGTGTATTTGGGATTCCGTCTGTTGTGATGAACTTCAGTTGAAACGATATGACAGGCTGTGTTAGAAAATTATGCTACGTTGGGCCCATATAGCTACAGCTTCAAAGTCGTGGGTATTGAGCATGATCATGCTAAAGGTGACGAATTCGTTCGGTCCAGAAACTTTTCGTAATGGAAATTTCTTTAACTTTCTTGTGAAAAATATCTTTGCGCATGTCCCTCGACAACAACAGTAGAAGAAGCATGCCGCATGCTAAGTGGTCATTGGCAGTGGAAGTGTTTCGTTTCGAAAAGCTCAATGGAAGCATAATCCGTCCTAATAATAATTTAAAACAAAAAGTTTGTATCAACTTCTTGAACACTACCTACGAGTTTTTGCCGAATTCAGATCGCACTTGTAGCAACAGTGTTATGTTCGGCAATGTTTTGTGCCTGTATAAACGAGGAGGGGAACGCACACCCTTAAATGAAGCAACACAGCACACGAGTAACTTTCACGCAGCGAGCAAAAAAACAAAGGATTTTTCACTCATATTTGTGTACGACTGGATCAACACAAAAAATGTGCTGATCCGGTGTTACACAAATTTGCGTGAATTTTGTTTTGTCTTTTCGGTCGCTGCGTGAAAGTTACTCGTTGCGCTGTGTACATCGAGTTTTACGTGCACAACTATTTGATGAGCCCATGCAATATCCTTGGATCTGCCACGCAATATACGAAAGTAAAGATGTTCAAATTGGCAATGAAAGCTTTCAACTAGTAACTGTAGAAAGCTGGGAAGCAGGCTTTGTCTCAGTTGGGATGTAACGCTATAAAGAAAAAGGAAATGGGGCCGCACTGCATTGTGTTACACTTAAGTAGGAATGAGGAATCACCCGAGACTCCGAAAACTGGAGCGGATATTATGAAACCCTTTTTATGGCCCTATCGTATATGGGAGGACTTTACTAACATACTAACATACGTACGGATATAATTAGTCTTCGTCAACCAGTTCCATAGCAAGTGCCAATGCCCGAACAGGAAGGAAACCATTGCATAGGAAACCCAACTTCGGAAACGTTAATTAGTTTTCTTCAAACGGCTTGTCTATCAATCGATCAACTGATCTCGGCGATCAGTTCGACTTACCCCCATCGATGTGCGATGGACATGACAGCTAAGTTAAATAAGCTACCCAAGCTACATGAATTCCTGAATGCTGCTGCACCTCGACTAAAATTGTTCGTTGATCTCACAACGAATTTCCTCACCGCGAAAAAAAAAAATGTATAACAAACATACTGAACTTGATCCTGTCCTGCATAAATCGAACGGGTCAGTGTAATGAACCGACCGACGACAACTTTCCAGTTTAGATGAAAGTGGTAAGGTCGGAAAATGCATCATGCGTTCACCTTACCACACAGACGGGTAATTGAGATACGTTGTTCCTCGACTGCAGCACTGACTGCTGGCCGACAGCAGCCAGCGGGGTGCGTTTTTTATCCACCTGATTTCTACTAGTTCACTTCTCCGTTCCTAAGTTATTTCTTGTGGTTCACGTTTGATTGCAAATTCGGAATTTACAAGAAATTGTTATTTCGATGAAAATTATGTCAATTGCATGTTTAACACCAGCATTGATTTATATTCAGTATCTATGTTAAGTAACGTTACTGTCTTGTGATGTGATTTCAACGATTCTTCTATTACGGAGTGCACTCAATTACACACCATACCATCAAGATAGTTCAAACAATTTAAGTATGCAACAGTGTACCATTTTATTTAATTACAAACGCAAGACACCTTCATTGCATTACAAAATTATCCAGTTCGGTAGATTATGGCAGTCGCGCTTCTTTATCAAAGAGTAGGCAGCACCGCTCGAAACACCTAATGAACAATAAAGATACGACCATTATGATGGGTTTAACTGCCTTTCCGGAGCAGTGCAGCATAATTATCATTAGAGCCCCGATGATCGTTACATCGTTCGCGCCTAGCGCGCATCGAGATTGTGGGCACATTTTTTACACCTATCTGTTGGATCTAGCCGCACGATCACTGATCAGGGAGCAAAAGCACAACATAGGCGATTATTCATGTGTATTGTGTAATGTAATAGATGTATGTGCCATGAGGATTGAACACAATGATGTAGCTTGTAAATGATCAAATATGAACATTTTCCCAAATCCTACAAATTTTTGTCTTACACATTTACACATATCAACTCTACGTCATCAAGTACACAGGGTCAAATATTTGACTAGCAATAAGGGGCGTCCATCGTTTAGGGAGAGGTGGAGGAGGGTCTGAAAAAGTGTGACGTATTAGGTATACGAAAAAGTGTGACAGAGTGGGGAGGGGGTCTGAAAATCCTGAAAAATGATGGACGTCATATTTGAATCGGACCTAAACTAAACAGGAAACAACTGTTTGACAATATTCGATCGTGTCAAACCAGATTTTCAATCAGGGGAATAAAGACCAAAATGCCAAGATGGGGGAAAATGGCCCAACTCATAAAATCATTCCTGAATGTAATTTGATTATTACTATAGGTGAATTGTGTCAAGATATGTTTGCATAAAACATCCTTCTAGAAGCCAGGCAGGCAATCCCACGGAAAATCTTTTAATTTACCAATGAAAATGTGTAACTTTCGGTTTTCCGTGCTTGCAATTAAGGTTTTCTGGTGATTTTATTACCAGCCAAGTGTTTTCAACGAGATTGAGACACACATGGAGGCGCATGGTTGATGATGTCTACGCTGTTCGTGTTAGGGGTCATTCAAATATGACGACCATTGTTTAGCGGGGAGGGGGGACACTCCACGTATTGAATATACGATAAAAGCGGGACCGAGGGGAAAAAGGAGTCGGAAATGCCCGAAAAATGATGGACGTAATTTTTGAATGGTTTCATGAAGTGGCATCTTACCCCATGGCAGATGGCCTTTTTGCATGACTTCCGTTTTACGAACCAGTTTTTAAAATCGCTAAAAATCGATGGAAAAGCATTAATTTAGTGAATATTTTTGCTGAAGTATCAAGCAAATATTGTCTAGTTGCTGTTACCACTTTGAAAGCCTAACAAATGAGGCTATTTATCATTTAAAACGATGAAAATTTAAAAAATGGCATCTTTCCTCACTTTCCCCTATTGCTTTGTTTTCAAATACATATTTGATTTGATTTATGTATGGTCAAATATTTGACCCTGTGCACTGGAATCTTAAGCTTAACGTGTCATCACTTTACTGACCTTCTACGCATGTCAGTCACATGTAGTTTTTCAACGCGCCCACCTTTTGTATTTTAACTCCAATTATTAAAAAAAAAAGGTGACGTGAATTTCGACTAAAAATTTGTTGACTCTTTCTACTGGCTTTCTCGGTCTGGGGAAATTCAAAACGACTAGTTTTGTATTGCCCGATGTTTTGGCCTTGTGTATTTGGCCTTTTCCAAGGGTAAAACTGTCTGTCGTTCTTCTTTACATTGGTAGATGCTGGGCATGTTGGGTTTCTTGTATGCGATATAACTATTTGATTTTGTTTGGGGGCACTAGACTGGACACATCTATTATCAACGACCTGGTATATCAGCCTTGTTTTATAAAATCTCCATTGCTCTCAATGTAACTCAATGGTTTAGAATCTCATGAAAACACCGAAGAGAAAAATTAGCAACTGGAAAAAGTTAGCGTTAGCGTTAGGGTTAGGGACAGACTTGTTAGAATCCCAATATGGCCGCCACAATGGCCGACTTTGGCATCTACTCACGATTTTGAGGGCACAAATCTTTTCGTAAACTAAAACAAGTGCACCTGAGCTTCTTATTTTAGGCTTATTACAAGTGAGCAAGAACAGAATAATAAAATGCATAGTTGTTTGAAGCTCGCTTCTTGAGATTTGTGTGTCTGAAGTTTTCATGCACTGTTGAACCGGGATTTCAATACGTTTGTCCTTAAGAGGCCTCCGACTCAGTGACACTCCCAAAAGTACTACGAAGTGGGTGGTTGGGAGATGCATTAGGCCAGAGGTTCCCAAACTTTTTGCTACCTTGCATGTGTTGACATAAATTAATTTACTTCACTTGAATAAAGAGTTCTTAAAACAGCAAATACATAAGATTGAATAATAGCTACAGCTGATTCAAGTACTAATAAAGCAATTTGAGGCCTTTTGCAATTTTCAAAATTGTCGCGGCGCACCAACAACTTTTTCAAAGAATTTTAATAATTTTAACACCTTCAACTCAAAATTTCAAATTTAAACCTAAAAAGAAGCCTTCAATGTCATGCTCTCTTATAATTAAAGAAAAAAAGAAAAACTGCTTAAAAATTCGCAGTACTCAACACAAATTTTATATTTCTGGAGGATTGAATTGCAAAACTTTTAAATTTGTTATATAAAGCTCGTAGAATACCAAATTTTAGGGAAAATAGATAGAAAAATGGATTGTTTAGAAGCTGTTAGGACGGCTGACGGTGACGGTGAGGGGTCATGTTTTGTATTCGGAACTCAAAAACCCCAACTCAACAACTAAAAAAGGTGGGTTTCAGAATCACGCATGAAATCGTCACATAAATTGTCTCAGATTTTTTACGATAAGGAGATAAACCTGCCTAGAGTAGTGTGCGGTAGTTCGGCAGCAGCAAAGTTTCGCGCGCTCGCTTTGCTAGATTTTTGCGATTTTTTTTTCTTCTCTGCGGGGCACCGACGACGGGACGCCAAGCAGTCAGTAGTGTGCGGTAGTTCGGCAGCAGCAAAGTTTCGCGCGCTGGCTTTGCTGGATTTTTACGATTTTTTTTTCTCTTCTCTCTGCGGGGCTCCGACGACGGGACGAGTGTGCGCGCGCCGTGGTTGAGTCGGTTCTGAAATTTTCGCTTCCCTTCGGCGCTAGTTTCCAATACACTTTTAGTTGATAATAAATATTTTCTTTCATTTTTTGCATTTACACAGAGTGAAAAATGTTAGTTCGGGTTCGCCGGTCGAGAAAAAATCCGGGCGCCGACAAGTGAGTCGCGTTCAGTGTATTTCTGTGTGGAATAGACTAAAGGTTTCTGCTCCATAGTGGAGTGGAGACGCGCGATAGAATTTTCTTTTTGGCTAGTTCTTGCGTCGAAAAGTGGTCGGTTGTTAACGGCGGTTTGTGTATATTGATCCATTGTCAAATCATATCACCAACCATAGGTGACTCCCGGACTGACAATGTACCTTACCCTACTAACAAAAAATTCCTTCCTGAGACAAACGTGGAGATGCAGCGAGTCGCGGTCTTTATAACAACGTTTGTCTTACTAACATTCCCTTCCATCCTCGATGACCGTAAGGACGTGGCCGGCGCCGTTATTGACCTTATTAAAGTTGAGAGCTCTCGACCTGTGTACATTGAGAATAGTAAGCTAGTCCCAATCCCTATTCATTGGTTCCTTGTGCAATTTCGATTGCTCTGGTCAATCACGGAGTAGCAACTACGAATTGTGCGGTCATCTATGCTCAAGCTCATGCTCATAAGGAGATAAACCAGCCTAGAGCTGGAATTCTCAATTATAGAGACAAACAAACAAGTTATGATAGTGATGTAAGTGAAAATGTCATCCCGAAAAGTTTGAGACAGCACGAAGACTTCGAGTTTGACAGTGAATATAAATGACAGTATTATGGAAAAGGCTTCAAAAATTTTTATTGAAATATTTACTTCAAATTACAAGCTATTGATAAAATCGAAAACTAAACAGAAGCATAAAAAGACCAAACAACAATTTGAATGTCTTACAAAAAATTTAAAAATTCAGGAAATTTGAATATATTGCAAAAATCTAAATGATTCATGAGGATATTAGAAAATCCAGAAAACATTCGTAGACTTTGGAATGTTTACTTTTTAATTGAAAATTTAGAAGATGGAAAACCCCTTTGAATGACTTCCTTTTGAAGTCTTCCTCGAAATGGTAAGACATTTGTAGGGGTAGGCGGGGCAATATGGACACCCTAAGGTTTTCGCCAACTTTACCTGGCAAGATGTCAAAAAAGTTTAGGTTTTTGATACATGTATCCTTTTAAAGTCTATTTAGCATCTATTGCATAAGAATGCTCACGAAGAAAAATTAATTATCCACTTCAAAAAAAGTTATGAAAAATGTTAGTTTTTCATGACCGTATTCAATCATACGGGGCAGAATGGACACCCCCATGGGGCTATATGGACACCATGAGACTTTTACGAATTTCGTACATTATTTACACCTATAAAGCCATTTCATTATAAAACAACTATTAGGGGGATTAGGGGCATAATGGACACCCGGGGCGAAATGGACACCCCTGTTTTTACCGAAACCGTTGACTTTTATGTAGAACTTTTAATGCATAAGTGTAAAGGAGCAAGTCATGGTTCTATTTTTCACAAGTACTATTTATATTGCTCCAAAATAACCAAAATATCATTAGAATTGAAATATGTTTTTCATATGGTGAAATTCTTATAATTTCGAAGCAGCATCTAATAAGGTATTACGATTGTTGGAGTGTGTTTAACATAAAAACAAGTAAATTGTTACCTTATCTACATGCATACGAAGATTTAGCAATAGATAAAGTATTTTATTTTTGATCACAATTTACTTAAAATAGTAATTTTAATGTTATAGTCGATTCGGGGCGAAATGAACACTGGCAATTACCAATGGATGTACGCGCATTGCATACCGTTAGGCGGTTTAGAGAGTTTGGAAAAAAATCAATCCGATTATTTAAGCCTAAAGTTTATTTAATTATCTTTGATGTTATGTAAACTCGTCTAAGATGGAGTATTATATCTGTGGTATTGATCTCCGTAGGCAAATTACTTAACTGGTCGATATTATCAAAGTTACAGCATAAAATATGCAGGGGTGTCCATTATGCCCCGTTGGGTGTCCATTTCGCCCCGTACCTTTCCTTCCAGCTCCAAAAAACACACGGTTTACAATCCATTATTTCTTCACAATAATGACATTCTACCTGCTGTAAATGATTGAAATACGTAGGAAACAAGTTAAAGTT
Source organism: Aedes albopictus (assembly GCF_035046485.1). Lineage (NCBI taxonomy): Eukaryota > Metazoa > Arthropoda > Insecta > Diptera > Culicidae > Aedes > Aedes albopictus. Next base: position 190,090,206 of record NC_085138.1, read on the forward strand.
GTTAGCCAACTGATAAAATGTTAAGTTTTTGTCTGTTATACAGGCCTAACAGACTCATTTGCTTAGGGTGTCCATTATGCCCCTAATCCCCCTATGGATGAATAATACGACGAAGTAGTTCATTATTGTTCAGTTAATTTAAATTCAGGCTGTTTTGGATAAAGCTTCGTTTTTGTCGGCATGTACAGCTGTGCCTAGAACAACTATTTTCCACTGCTGCCGTTTTTTGACCAATTTGTTTCACCCTATGTCTACTATAGTGAAAATTTAACAGAAAATATACTGAAATCGAAGAATTTGGTTGGTTTGTGATTTAGGTTAGGGGGATTGGGGGCATAATGGACACCCGGGGTGAAATGGACACCCCTGTTTTTGCTGAAACCGTTGACTTTTATGTAAAACTTTTAATGCATAAGTGTAAAGGAACAAGCCATTGTTCTATGTTTCAAAAGTACCATTTATATTACTTCAAAATAACCAAAATATCATTGAAATTGAAATATGTTTTTCATATGGGGGATTTCTTATAATTTCGTAGCAGCAGCAAATAAGGTATTACGAGTGTTTGAGTGTGTCCACTATTAAACCAAGTGAATTGTTAGTTTATCTATATGTATACGCAGATTTAGCAATGGATGAAGTATTACATTTTTGATCAGAACTTACTCAAAATAGCAATTTTAATGTTGTAGTCGATTCGGGGCGAAATGAACACTGGCAATTATGAATGGATGTACGCGCGTTGCATACTGTTAGGCATTTTAGAGAGTTTGGAAAAAAACCAATCCGATTATTTTAGCCTAAAATTTATTTAATTAACTTTGATGTTATGTAAACTCGTCTAAGATGGAGCATCATATCTGTGGTATTGATCTACGTAGGAAAATTACTTAACTGGTCGATATTATCAATGATACAGCATAAAATATGCAGGGGTGTCCATTATGCCCCGTACCTTCCCAGCCAGCACAAAAAAACACACGGTTTACAATTCATTATTTCTTCACAATAATGGCATTCTACCTGCTGTAAATGATTGAAATATGCAGGAAACAAGTTAAAGTTGTAAGCCAACTGATAATATGTTAAGCTTTTGTCTGTTTTACAGGCATAACATACTCATTTGCTTAGGGTGTCCATTATGCCCCTAATCCTCCTATATTTTTCCCTTGCCGCTTCTTTCAAAAAGGTGAGTGTCCATTTTGCCCCGGCAGCAGAAGATATTTTTAAACTTGATTTTTGATGTAATAAGGCCGATGCAAATATTTAATTTGTTTTATGTCACCACCCCCCTCAAAAATCCCAAAATATTGAAGGGGAGAAAAAAAAACATGGCGGCCAATAATGACTCTATTTCGAATAGAAAAAATATTTTCAAGCAAACAATTTTTCAAGACTTGACAAATGTTTTTTCAATAGTGATTATAATTTTAATTTTTTTAATATTTTTTTTTCGTTTGTTCCTTATTTATTTTTGTCCACCCCCTCGTACCCGATGAGAGGTAACGGACATAAAAGAAAAATAATATTTGCATCGGCCTAAAGAAGAAAATATAAACATTTTAAGCATATAGATACAGCAAAACTACTTGCATGTGTGCTAGAAATATCAAGGTTTAATCGACCTGCAATAAATTAATCAGTAAATCTTATTTTAGATGGTGTGAAAATTATGATTTCCATGCACAAAAAACGGAGGACGCAACTTTTTCGTGTAAAATCAAGTATAATTTTAATTTCGAATGTTTCTTTCCTGAAACTACGTTTTAGACAAATGGACTATATTCTCTATTCATTAAAAGTTCAAAAAAGATCGCATATTTCAAAATATTGAGGGTGTCCATTCTGCCCCGGGTGTCCATATTGCCCCGCCAACCCCTTTATTATATAAGAAAGGGTTTGAGGTGACTCTAGTTTTACTAAATAATACAAAAAAAAACTAAAAATATATTCTGCCTTCAATAATAACAACAGATATTCAAGTACACACCGTTGTATTATGACACAATGTTTCATGAAGATGGTAATCATAATTAAGTAGATACAGTGCTATCGACTAGTGGTCATCAAAACGGTCAAGCGATCTTCTTGAAAACCCTTCCCATGTAAATACATTTCTCGGTTATGCATTCGCACGTCGTTGATGGGAGGATCTATCACTTTGCATCTCCACGGTTCGTGATATGTTGAAAGGTTACGACCAGCAACTATTCGTTATGCTTTGAATCATATTGCCGTTTCCGCATTGAAGCCAACCCAGTAATTCTTTAGAAATAAAAAAAAAACACTGCATAGGCATTGCTAACCTAGCTACCTACTTAATCGCCCATGATGTGTCTCTCTCGTTGCAGATCAAGCCCCTGTACAGCACGTACCAGAAAGACTTATCCAACTCGCTATGGGAGCCGCTGAACACATTTTGGGCCGAGTGCTACGAGTCGTGTAAAATTTCGTCCTACCGTCGTGCCAAACTGCAGATGGATAGCCGTCGGAAGTTCCAGGTAAGCGATTAAGTTGCACATCCATAACGACCAATTGTATCGGTATTCGCTTAGTGGTCTCACGTTAGAATGATCTTGGGAGCGTGGGTCATTTAAGCGAATAGTGGTAAAGCGAAGAAATCGATGCCGATACATGTGTCGCCGAATGACGATGATTGATTCCTACCAAGTTTGTATTAACATGGATGCATTGCCTGTGTGCCGCGCATCTCATTTACCCCTAGGAGAAAATAATGATTCCCTGTCGCATACGGCAATCGGAGGAGCTGGCTCGACTCACGGTGCAGCAGACGCAGCGGAAGGCCAAAGATGCACACGTCGACCGTAGGTGGCAGATATTGAAGCGCTTCTTGTACGGGCCGAAGGGCGCGTGGGCCAAACTGTGAGTAGCTTAATTTTATATTTTATTCTATTTTCCGGTAGAATGCTATCCGGTGCTGAAACTGGGATGCAATCTTGAAAGACACACAACAGTGCGCTCGGTACAGGTGGTTGTGGTCCATTTGTTTTTCATCATTGGGCTAAGTTTCCAGATCTCAAGTAGTGCGCACTAGGGCAGTTCAGACTTTAAACATGTCAATCATTCAAAGCTCCATATATTCATTACAATCCTTGGTGCAAAACTAGAGTCCTGTCAAATTTTCAGCCATTTCGGTGGTGATTTAATGGTGGCCCAAAAGCTAAATAGGTTTATATGGGAATTACTATGGGGAATTTTTGAAAAAGGTTCTCCGCGGTGTAGAGCATTGCCACATGGATGAAGTCATAGGGTCAAAGTCAGATTGAATTCTTCAGACCTCAATGATGAATGTTGCCGCACCAAGGATTGTAATGAACATATGGGAGCTTTGAATTTTTGAAATGTTTAAAGTCTGAACTGCCCTAGTGCGCACAAGTACAATTATTTAAGTGTGTACCAAGTTGTTATCAGGCTTGTTAAAATTTCAATTATTTCAACCTGAGAATTTCAACGCCTTCTTTACATATTTACTGACATGCTAGAGCGCCAATTTTATTGCAGATACAGCTTTTACACATCATTCGGATAAGAGAAATAAGATTCATTTGTTTCCTTTTCATTCTGTATTGTTCACGATTGATTGAGCTATTAACACTAGAATAACACTTAAGTCACACACACAGTCAAACTGTACAGCAATTCGGTGCGTACTATCAACAACACTGCTCGTTGTCGATGGATGATGTTTCCTCTTTTTGTTGTTATGGTACGTTTACGTTCTTTGAGCGATTATGTTACTATTTACATGATGAATGATTCTAATTGTTTGTGTACAATGTGTACATTTTTTCCCCTAAACTGTCTATCGGAGTCCTGGTTCGATGGCGGCGGGTCGTCAATACAATTCACGTGGAAATGCTTTTTTGTGATTTTCATCAGAGTGTAATCCGTGCAGTCACAAAAGGTTCAATTGGTGAAGGCTAGTCAATGCTTAACCAAGGATGGCCTTTCCGTAGGCTGGGTATCCAACGTGGGCAGCTGGGTAGGCCAGAGGGGCAGCGATCTTGGCAACTGGGGCAACAGCCTTCACGGCAAGTGGCTCGCGGTGGACGACGGCGTTGAATCCGTTGACTGGATCGGCGGTGTATTCAACGACACGACGGGTGCCATCGGGTTCAACCAGAGAGTAGGATCCAGTGACAACATCTCCGGAGCGAGATTCCTGCTGTTCCTTGTTGTCTCCGGTCAGGGCATCCTAGAATTGGAGTAAGCTGTTTAGTATGGTACGATTGATGATCGAACTTGGGTCATCCTTACGGCAATGTGGTAGCTGTAGCTGTACTGTGGGTTTGGATCATAATCATCGACGGCCTTGGCGATGACTGGGGCAGCAACCTTGGCAACGGCTGGGTAGGCCAGAGGAGCGGCAACCTTGGCCACACCGAGGGCTGGGTAGGCAGCTGGGTAACCGATGGCGACGGCGTTAGCGACGGCCACGACGGCGGCCAAGACTGCGAACTACAAGAGATACGAATCATATATAGTTATTCCCCTAGAATTTTAGATTTCCTCCGATCAATTTCTTACTTTGAATGCCATTTTGGGAGCTATGTGAACTGTGTGACAACCGTATGTTGATTATATTCTCTAGAGTACTGTCCACTCCTTTTTATAGTCGTTATCAAGTTAAAATTCGCTCGCACGGTTCGAATGTCACCGTTTTACTTGGGCCTCTCAATCGGCGAACCGTTTTTTGTTTCTTTTCTGCCGTAGATCAGAAGTGCGTACCTATATATCAGCTGTTGCACTTGTGTTCTCTCTATCATATGCGTCCGAGGGCGCAAGTTCAATCTCACGACATGCAACCCGGCGAAGTGCATTCTGAAAGGCATAAGCAGATTTTACCAACACACGAAAATGCACCCCAAGATCACATCCAGCTGCATTCGGAGTTAGTCGAGACGAGAGGCTGAATTCGCCCATCAACTGTACCCAGAGTCGATCGATCGGCTTTGGAGCACTTTATGTGCTTTTCCTTTTTTGTGCCCACGCGTGAGTGTGGCACCGCCGCGGCAGACTACATAGGTGTGGTACGCGCTGTAGAACGTACATGATGAATAAAAAAAATCTGCAAAATTAAGATTATCTTTTGCCCTCCAAGGGAAACGCGGTGAGCACGCGCAAGTCGACTGATCAAACGCCGGTCGAATGATGTAATTATTGAAATTTTCGGTGCCTTAGTGATAACCGCTGGCAGGTTTGGTTTTATTCTATTCCTTATTGGGTATATTGATCGACCATTCATAATGACCCCAATATAGTTAAAGGGCAATAAATTTGCCGTTTAGCACCCAGAAACTAGCTCAACTTGAAGCTTTTTAACAATTACAGTTATCGTCGTATAACTCCTTTTTATGTCATTGTGTCTCAAATCGGAGAAAGTTTGTTTCTCATGTTAGTGTTCTGTTCTATCAACACTTTCATCGCTATTACAGCTAGAGCTTGCCATTATCAAATTCACATTCGTAGAGCTTTTGACAGACTTGGAGATATTCTAAGCCTAGGAAAGACAAGACAATTTTCTTTAACGAGGGAGGAAATCCTCGCTTGTTGTACTTATCACAAGCGCGTATTTAGGTTCAAGTTGGCGCACATCTAAAAAAGTTAAGAAAAAAAAACCTCGACGGTTCCGAGAATCTAACCTATAAACCTTCAGTAATGTATTTTTTTTTGTTAGGTGTTCACAAACTTAGCTTGATCTTCTTTTTCTTGGCGTAACGTCCCAACCAGTTGGGAGGACAAAGCCTGCTTCTCAGCTTACTTACCTTACCAATCAGGCTAAGGCCGGGGTGGCCTCTGCTGTACATAGTAGCCTCCTCCATTCCACTGGGTCCATGGCAGTTTGTCTCCAGTTCCTCTCTCTGCGTAGGGTCCGCAGATCGTCCTCCACTTGGTCGACCCACCTAGATCGCTACGCTCCACGTCTTCTTGTACCGGTCGGATGACTCTCGAGAACCATTTTAGTCGGGTTACTATCCGACATCCTGATGACGTGAGCCGCCCACCGTAGCCTCCCGATTTTCGCGGTATGGACGATGGTTGGTTCTCTTAGCAGCTGATGCAGCTCGTGGTTCATTCGCCTTCTCCAAGTCCCGTCTTCCATCTGCACTCCGCCGTAGATGGTACGCAACACCTTCCGTTCGAAAACTCCAAGGGCGCGTTGGTCCTCTGCACGTAGGGTCCATGTTTCGTGCCCATATAGGACGACCGGTCTAATCAGCGTTGTGTAGATAGTTAACTTCTTGGTACGGCGAACTTTATTCGATCGTAGAGTTCTGCGGAGTCCAAATTAAGCACGATTTCCTGCCACAATGCGCCTCTGAATTTCTCTGCTGGTGTCGTTGTCGGCGGTCACCAGTGAGCCCAAGTACACGAATTCTTCAACCGCCTCGATTTCATCACCGTCGATATAAACTCGGGGTGGCGGGCGCGGTGATTCCTCCCTGGAGCCCTTTGCCATCATGTACTTTGTATTCGACACATTAATGACTAATTCGATTCGCCTGGCTTCACTCTTTAGTCGGATGTACGTTTCCGCCATCGTCTCAAATTTACGAGCAATAATATCAATATCATTAGCGAAACCAAGCAGCTGAACGGACTTCGTGAAAATCGTACCACTCGTGTTAATCCCCGCTCTCCTTATTAGACCTTCTAACGCAATGTTGAACAGCATGCACGAAAGACCATCACCTTGCCGAAATCCTCTGCGAGGTTCGAAGGGACTCGAGAGTGTCCCTGATACTCGAACTACGCACATCACTCGATCCATCGTCGCCTTGATCAATCGTATCAGTTTATCCGGGAATCCGTATTCGGGCATAATCTGCCATAGCTGTTCTCGATCGATTGTATCATACGCCGATTTGAAATCGATGAACAAGTGATGTGTGGGCACGTTGTTGGCAGATGGCGAACATCTGATCCGTTGTAGCGCGTTCACCCATAAATCCAGCCTGATATTGCCCCACGAACTCTCTTGCAATCGGTGATAGACGGCGGCATAATATTTGAGAGAGTATCTTGTAGGCAGCGCTCAGTAGTGTGATCGCGCGGTAGTTCCCGCAATCCAACTTGTCGCCCTTTTTGTAGATGGGACACACGATACCTTCCATCCGTTCCTCCGGTAATACTTCCTCCTCCCAAATCTTGGTAATTCTCTTCTCCACCGTATTTTAGAAGCTCGCTTGGTAGTTGATCTGCTCCAGCGGCTTTGTTGTTTTTCAACCGGCCAACCTCCTCCTCAATCTCTTGGAGGTCAGGGGCCGGAAGTCTTTCGTTCTGTGCACATATTCCTAGATCTGTTACCACGCCAGCTTCGGTACTTGCAACGTTGTCATTGAAGTGCTCATCGTAATGCTGCCCCCACCTCTCGACCACCTCACGCTCGCTCGTGAGAATATTCCCGTGATTATCTCGGTACATGTCGGCTTGTGGCACAAAGCCTCTGCGTAAGCGGTTCAGATTCTCGTTAAATTTTCGTGTGTCCTTAGCGCGGTACAGCTCTTCCATCGCTTCGCGATCTCGTTCTTCCTGCTGGCGCTTCTTCATCCGGAAGACTGTAACGTGCTTCATTCGCTCTCGTACGGCGTTGCAGCATTCTCGCCCATGCTGCATTCTTCTCGTTTTTCAACTGTTCACATTCGCCGTCGTACCAGTCGTTTCTGTGATTCGGAGTCGCGAAGCCTAGTGCTGCAACCAAGGTACTACCTATGGCGGATCAGATGTCCCTCCAGCCATCTTCAAGTGTAGCTGCTCTTCCGTTGGTAGGACCACTGCTAGCTGCTGCGCGTAGTCTTGAGCCACTTCTACGTTACGCTGCTGCTCGATGTTGAGCCGCGGCGTTCGACTTCGGCGCGTGGTGATAACTGTCGAAAGTTTTGAGCGCATGCATACAGCGACTAAGTGTGATCCGAATCTATATTCGCACTGCGGTATGTGCGGACATTGGTTATATCCGAGAAGAATTTACCGTCGATTAGAACGTGGTCGATTTGGTTTTATGTTTGATGGTCGGGTGATCTCCAGGTGGCTTTGTGGATATCTTTGCGGGGGAAGAAGGTGCTTCGGACTACCAAACCACGGGAGGCTGCAAAGTTTACGCATCGCTGGCAGTTATCATTCGATACGGCGTGCAGGCTGTTTCGCACGATTACCGGTCGGTACAATTCCTCCCTTCCTACCTGCACGTTCATGTCACCGATAACGATTCTCACGTCAAGCGGCGAGCAACCATCGTATGTTTGCTCTAACTGCGCGTAGAACGCTTCTTTCTCGTGATCAGGTCTCCCTTCGTGTGAGTGGACGTTGATGATGCTGTAGTTGAAGAAACGGCCCTTGACTCTTAACATGCACATCCTAGCGTATATCGGATGCCACCCGATCACACGTTGTCGCATCTTGCCCAACACTATAAATCCTGTTCCCTGTTCATTGGTGGTGCCACAGCTTTGGTAGAAGGTAGTCGCTCGATGCCCGTTTTTTCACACTTTCTGTCCAGTCCAACAAAGTTCCTGCAACGCCACGATGTCGAATTTGCGGGGATGTAGTTCGTCGTAAATAATCCTGTCAACATCCTGCGACACCAAGTGACTTGCAATTCCATGTTCCAAGTTTCCAATCGTAGTCCTTATTTCTTCGCGTGGGTCTTTGCCGATTGTATCGAGTCGTATTCTCTCCTATGTTATTCGCAATGGGGATTTTTACGGGTGCCTTATTGGGCCTACGCCAACACTCCTGTCTCGCCGGAGGGCCATCGTGCCAGTTCTGTTTAACGTCCCAACCAACACTGGGACGATCACGCTGATGGGGCTACCACCTTGGATCTAGCTGGGCGTGGTGCAGCGTTTCTTACTCAGCCGCTGGATGCCAAAATAGACGCTGTTTGAGCCGCATCTCGTTGGTGAACAGACGCACGGTACCTCCTCAATCTAGCTGAAGTCAGAAGGACAACAGTGCCCAGGCTGCACTACCAGCTAAGCACACAACTCTTAGCTGGCGGTCTTTTTCATCGCTTGAGCCGTGGAAGCATGAGGTAGGAACTTGTGAGGACCAGAGCTATGTTGGACGCTCTCCTTATCGACTCACCGTTTTGCAGCCCTTTCATACCCACCGTTCAAAAATACCTCGAAGTGCTTTTTGCACCTGGCAGCCACCATTGTTTTGTCTGTCAGCAAGTTTCCATCAAGGTCGCACATGATGGGACATGGCGCTGTTTTGTCCGCACGCCATTGACAGTTTCGTAAAATCTCCGCATATCATTCTGTTCCATACTTTCTTGCGCCTGAGCAGTCACATTTTCGTGCTCTTTTTTTTGCGGTAGATTCGTTTTTCGGCTATTCTTGCTTCCCTATGTCTCGTCCGTTAACCTCTGACACTCCTCGTCGAACCACCCGTTCCTAGGTCGTCTTTGAGCAGTGCCTAATACCTCTCGTGCTGCCGTACACATAGCTTCGTGAATAGACTCTCACAGAGTGTTGAGGTTATCGGTCTCGTTGATTTCACTTATCGGACCGTCCAGCTTCCGGTGATGGTCAGCTACTGCGCCATCTGATGAAAACCGCTGGATGTTGAAACGCATCGATCGCTGGTTCCTAGAGTTCGACATGGTTGACAACGGAGCTCGAATCCTACTAACTACTAGTCGATGTTGGGACCCCTACAAGTTTTAACATCATTCCGAGACGTGTCGACACATGGTCGATTTGGTTGCAAACTTCGCCGTTTGGGTGTATCCAGGTGTGCTTGCAAATATTCTTGCGTACACAGTAGGTGCTACTAATGGCCATTGGCCATCCCCTAAGCAGCAGCAAACTTGACTAATTTCAAGTCGTTGTCGTTGGTGACGGAGTTAAGGTTTAAGTACACAAATTGAAAGTTTACCATATTGATGATTGGACGAAAAAAGTCCTCTCTTCCTACCTACGCGTTGGCTTCACCGATGACAATCTTAACGTCGTGTTATGGGCATTCTTCATTGGTCGTGTCAAAACATTTGTTAAGCATCCTTCACGTCGTTGGTTTTATCGTTGGTCGGCGCATAGACATTGATCAGACTGTAGCTAAAAAAAATGCCTCGAATCCTCAATACGCAAATCCGTTCGTCGATCGGATTCCACCTTTTACTCGATTCATCTGTTTCCCGACCACTATGAATCCAACCCCATGTTCTGCCTTATCGCTGCCGCTGTGGTAGATGTTATATTTGAATGATGTGTTGGCTGCGGGGTCCACCGCCCTGCATTCACGTTCACCAGATTTGGGCCACCACACTTCCTGAATAGCAACCACGCACACACCAACTTTCTGTAATTCACGAGCTTAAAGGCTCACTAAAGGTTCATTTAAGGCCCTGACACTCCTGACGTTCCAGGTTCCGAACTTCCAATCATAGTCCTTATTTCGTTGCTGGATCGGTTTCCGAGAGTATCGTTCGCATTTTCTTTTTCTAACTTCATTATTCGTGGTGTGCAAAGGCTTCGACAGGCTACCTTACCGAGGTCGCGCCACCTATATCGTGTTGATGGGGCTGCCATCGATTGTCCTGTAGAAGCATGAGGTAGGAACTTGTGAGGACCAGAGCTATGTTGGACGCTCTCCTTATCGATTCACCATTTTGCAGCCTGGAATTATTCAGAAAATTTCTAAAAGTGGACCTCCAACAGAAAAACCAAAATATAAGCGCTTAATTCAACTTTTCCTATGCAACTTCCACCGGGTGAAATTATTTTACATTGCTACACAGCAATTCCTGGCAGAACATTTGGCCTGTGTCTACAAAAATCTGTTATTTGAACAATTTTTTAAAGGTTACCTCCCAAAAGGGTCCATAATAGTCAGACGGATAATTCACCTTGCACTCTTAACCCTTTCCTTCCCACGACTTAGAACGACTATTTCTATGCCAAATAAGCGTTTCCGTGAAAAGCTGCTTGAACAAAGTTTATTGCAAGTTTGTGTATCAGAGCGTAGTTCCATTTTTTTCAGAATTCAAGGTGCAGCATGACCGCCCGTAATTGCTTTTTTCTCCTCCGAAACTTATCAGCAATTTATCTCTCCAAATCATAGGTTTCACCAAGTGTACCTGACAGACGGTGCTTCTATCTGCAGCATTGATGGCTTCTCCAGCAGTCCTTCCAAAAGCTTACACCAACTTGACCCTCGTCGCATCTTCCGGCAATACTGCCTTGAAATTCTGAGCGTACTCAAAGGTGGCGTGTAGCGGCTTCAGTCACTTGAGGGTGTAAAGAGGCAGCCCACGATACCATACGTTCATGATGAAGGAGAGTTTTGACCACTAGGGTAAAAGGGTATAATGCGCCCCACCGGGGCAAAACGCCCCTCTTCATTTTCTAGCGATTCAAGCGCTTTTCGCATGCGTGATCGATTGGAAATCTCAAATATTGAAGAATTATTGCCATCAAGCTGGTCCGTTAGTGGATTGGTACAGAAAAGCAATAAAAATATCAAAAAGTCTGAAATCGATGCTTTTGGCGTAATATTTTACCTCTTGTGAGCTGACTTCATTGTAAACGAAGCTAGTTCTGTTCGCTTGTGTTACTTTGCAACTTTTATGCAGTTAAAAACTTGTGAAAAGACCCTCCTAGCATAAGCATGTGGTGGAATTATCCCCTGGGACAGTTTTATCACGGGGCGTATTGATGGGGCGTATTGCCCCGTTTGTTTTGAAAAGGCAAATTTTGGAACGTTTTCGAAAAACGTTTCAAAGCTTCCATAGCCACCTCTCCAAAGGCAAAGTTCGCATGCAACACTTCACTAACTTTAGTAACAACGATTTGCAGTGAACAATAGATGGAATAAGGCGCCAGTTTCAGATATATTGCCATTTCTGCTTAGGGGGGGCATATTATACCTGTTTACCCTATTTAACCATCACCAGGGAGTGATCTGAGTCGATGATGTTAGTGTCACGATAGGTTCTCACTGCGATAACATCGGAGAAGTGTCACCAAGGATCTTGTCCGACAGTCTGTCATTTGCGACATGTTGCCAAAAAGATTGCTATTGTTGAATGAAACACGTATTACAATTAATTTTACTGTTTACAACAGATTTTATTTGCAGTGACCGCCTGCTTGGCGTAATACTTAAAACTGGCTAGAATACATTTTTTTTATCAATTTCAACGAGTAATAATAAACAACTAACGAGTCCTTCCATGAGCAAAATACCAAATATTGTACTGCTTTCTGTGCTTTGGATCGCATAGAAATATTTACAACATCAAGCTTGCAGCATAAACAATACAGATCCTCAATTAACCGAGGATTGGGTGACCGTACGGATGTGCCAAGGGATGAGCCAAGGGGTGGGCGAGTGGGTGTGCCGCATATGGAGCAGCAATTTTAGCTACCGGAGCAACAACCTTAGCAGCCACTGCGCCACGATGCACGACAGCGTTGAATCCGTTGACGGGATCGGCAGTATATTCGACCACGCGCTGGGTGCCATCGGGTTCGATCAGCGAATAGGAACCGGTCACAACATCTCCAGATCGGGATTCCTGCTGGCTCTTGTTATCACCAGTGACGGCATCCTAGATTTTTGCGAACACTGTTAGTATCTCGAAATTACTCGTTATTATCACTTTGACTTACCGCAACGGCGTAGCTGTAGCTATATTGAGGGTTTGGGTCATAAGGAGCAGCAATTTTCGCCACGGCTGGGTATGCTGGACGGTACGCCGCAATTGGAGCAGGATATCCCACGGCAATAGCCTGAGCTGCTGCGACGATTCCAGTGAGAATTGCGACCTGGAGGTACACAAAAGTAATTCCAAAATATAATTGGTATATAATTCTCACTACAATAGGTGATTTTATTCTTACTTTCAGAGCCATTTTTGTCGTTACTCGTTGAACTAAGCTTTCCGATTGCATGCTTGGTTGAAAATTTTATTCCTTTTTATATGAAAAACAGTTTTCATTTTGTGGTCGTAGATCATGCCTCCGTTGTTGCATGCACTTCAATCGGCACGAAAATAGATCAATACCTAAATGAATTAAAAGTACATAAATGAAATATCACATAAATCTGATAAGCTGTTGGCGGGTAAATGCGACTGACTGGCCGAATGATAGCCACCGATCGGAGGGCGACACAGGGAGAGACAGTTCACCTATGCCAATTGAACCCCGCACTAGCGGTCGGACAGTCTCTGTGTAGACATAACGGTCGAAATTGATCCTATTTTGAGCTTGGAAAATGCCCCAACCCAGTTTGGTATGTTTCATGTGCGTTCGGACTTTTTTTTCTGCTACAGATACTCCTACTAGTTAGAATGTCTATGTCATGTCCATTAGCTTTTTTATTGCTGTTTAAAAAAATCAACATTGTCACCAAATAGCCTTGGACTAACCCAGTCAACGCTGCTTGGTTGTCAATCGTGATTTCCAATTGCCCTACCCAGAACTGTTCTGAAATTGATTCTTATGGTTGGGGCAGATAGTTTACGCATGTTACCTAGATGCTAAGGTGTTCTTAAAACTACTGATAATGCTTCGGCAATACATTTGCTTTAGTAACACTAGTTTACAGCATTTTTGAAATCGGTAAGCTGATGATCATTTTCAGTGTAGAATCATGCTCTGAGTTCAAAAACGTGAAGAAAAAAATTACAGTAGAGTGGAAATTTTTTCGACTTACCATATAAGGCTGTCGATTTGCAATCGATTTTTGTTCTATTTTTAAGCAAAGTTGCTCCCCTTCATACATCTCTATTTCCGTAACCAATGCTCCGATTGAGCTGAAATTTTTACTGTAACTGACTTACATCTAATGTTTCAAATGTACGTTGAGAAAGATTTTTTTAATTGTTTTTTTTTCTTAAAAAAACAAGTCTTCATTATTTTTTGGAAATTTTGCTCAAATTTAAGGGGATTGGATCATTGGATCAGATAATTATCAATATCTTGAATCTCACTCATTGGATGCAAAAATTGTGTTCAGATGATCGAAACATATTATATTCAGCTTTCTATTTATGCAAAAAGATTAAAAATTCGCAACGCAAAATGAATTTTAGTACATTCCATATTTTTGAAAACTGTAGAGCTCAATTTCACGGTTTTACCTTCCGAGTTGCGGATTTCATGAGTCCCAAAAAATTAGTCGCGGTTTTCGCCGATTTGTGTGAATTCGGACGTGAATTTAGTGGATTCACTATGCTATGTTAACGTAACAATCTAGTTGACATGACTATTCAAAATATCACCACAAATACTACATCACGCCTATGACATGGTACAATACTTTAAATAACCTGTTATTTAGTTTTTTAACTGAACATAGTATAAGCGTATAAGCCCCATACTGCTTTTATAAATTCAATATGATAAATGACACTCTAAACTTTCTTATCGACGATTTAAATGATAGCGGGGTGTGTGACGTGAGACTACGGCCAATTTTGAATGCTTTGTGGATCTCAACCTTTACCACCATTATTTAAAGCAGTTCTCAGTTTTTTATAAAGTATTTTGTTACTGTACCTAACAAATTTCAAATTCTAGACAGACAAGTATTTTTTTTCGAAAATATTGCTTGAAATGATACCTTTTTGGAACATGTTTTTAAATACAATGATTTTAAATTGAAACTGTGCATTTAGAGTACTTTATTTTTGCATTTAAAATCGACAAATTGCTAAATTTTTACACCGTTTTTTTTATCTGTATTAACGAGATTTTTAGCCCTAGGCTAGTTCATCTCGGGACCCACGCTTTACTTCCCTCAACTCACATTTTGCGAGTTTGTCGGGAGTGGGATTCGATCCCAGGTCCTCGGCGTGATAGTCAAGTGTTCTAACCATCACACCAGGTCCGCTCCTCCTTTTTTTTTACACAATAGGTAGTTTCATGATTACATTTTTATATTCTGTGCTATTCTGTATTGATTTCACAGTGTTTCACAAAAACCGTGATAAAACTAAATGAATACGGTGAATTGGACGAGTAGTGATTAAAACGACTAATGATCAAATCCAAAAACCACTGTATTGAAATTGCTTGAATTCTTGGGAAATGTTATTTTTCTTAAAGAGGTTGGCGATGCCTATAAACTACATAGTGTCTACGTTGTAGACTCAGTTTTATCCACCTCAGAACAAACTCCCTCCCCTGCGCAGACTTGTGTCCATACAATTTTTTTGACATTTGTATGGACCGTAGAGTTTGGCTGGGTGCGAATTGAAGGTTGGCACCTACAACAAGTGAATCTGGTGAGGTGAAAATTGAACGGCAATGATGAGCAAACAGCTGATACCTTGGCGCGGTTGCCTTCGTCGTACGCAAAACGAGAAACATTTTCAACTCTTAAGTTATGTGAAATTGAAATGTGACATTTCGCGTAGTTATTCAATTTCCAGTTCTATAGAGAAATACGGGGCAAAAGTTCACACCCAACAGTCTTTATCAGATGACTATTAAACAAAAAAAAATAATGTCGTTTTCTCTCGTTAAACGAATCCCTATCATGTTACCTTCAAACGTAGTACTAGATTTTTTCTAGTACTAATTCTAGTACTGTAATTCTGTAATGTGAAGTTTTGTTCCTTTCTGGGTGCAATAGTTCGCATTGCACGGGTCAAAAGTTCGCACATTGTAAAGGATATAGTTTATTGATGTGAAGTTCATTTATTTAATGTTAATTCATGTTCACCTTTTCCCTCTAATCACGAAATGGCATTACATGTATTTTATGAACACTTCCACAAATATTAACTAAGAGCCTTCCTTTCCAGCGTTACTGAAGTTGTCAAAATACATTGTGGCGTAATTATAGTGATAAGTGTTACACAAAATACTTAAAAAAAAATCTAATATGCTGCAAAACTATTAAACGGGATCGCAATTTCAATCTGATTTTCATCAGTATGGTGATGAATTATAAATGTGAATTTACATACTAAGCTATGTAAGACCCCAAAAAAGGTAGAACAACATAATACTCCCAAAAACTTTCAAAGAGTGACACGAGTATGACAAAAAATGGTTCCAAAATGTGTTTCTCTCCATTTTTATTTATTTTAAACAGGTGTTTGATTGCCTTATAATTGATCGTCTTCCAAAAATATGTTCAAACCCTGTGTCCGAACGATTTGAGGATGCATACTACACCTAAACCTTATTTTACGTCCACTATTGGCTTAGCGAAATAAAATTCTACCGCCAAAATCATAATCAAAATAGTCATTTTTATATTTTTGTACACTTCTCTTAATCACGGAGAT
The DNA here is from genome assembly GCF_035046485.1 of Aedes albopictus. Taxonomy (NCBI): domain Eukaryota; kingdom Metazoa; phylum Arthropoda; class Insecta; order Diptera; family Culicidae; genus Aedes; species Aedes albopictus. The sequence continues at coordinate 190,106,476 of NC_085138.1, forward strand.
GTTTTAAAAAATTTAAAAATGTTGAGTTTGCTCATTGTCTTGGCGGTAGAATTTTTGTCGCTTAGCCAAGCATGGACGTTAAAAAAAGGGCGAGGTGTACACACATTATTCATAATATAGTAATTTCTATACGAAATCGTCATTGATTCAAATATTCTGTAACTATATTGATGTTCTAGATTCAGAAATATAGTGCGAACTTTTGCCCCACTGTCGAGGCTTTAACAATGTTCCTTCCTGCAAAAGCACTAGAAGATTTTTGTATATTTGGGTGTACCTCTCAAACTACTATGGAATGACGATTCTCCGACATCAAAAGGTTATGTAATTCTTCTTCTTTCAGTCATTACACATTCTTATTCCAGAAGGTCCAATGAAATTATTTGAATGGTTTGCCATTCAATGTGAACTCAAAGCATGTGACTTTCCCCCTATCCCACGAACAAAACTCCTCACCGTGTTAAACGTGGAGAAGAAGAGGTGATCTTGGTCTCTAGTAAGCAACGCAAGTCATATGTATGTATTAACATTCCTTCCCTTCCCTTGAATTCGAAAGCGCTTGTTCATAAAGATAAGCTACTCCCAAGCTCCATTTGTAGGTTTCTTGTGCAATTTCGATTGTTCTGGTCGTTCACGGAGTTGCAACTACAAATTGTACGGTTATCTATGCTCATGTTCAAGCTCTTAGAGTAAAGCGTATGGCGGTTGCCTATGTTAATTGATTGATTGATTTGTCTTTATTAAAGAGACTTTCAGCCCTTGGCTGGTTCGTCTCTCACGAGTAATCCAAGATCTATACTACTAAATTATTCCATCAAAGTGGAGTCTCTCAAGTTATTTTCTGAGCTGCCTCAGATGATATGGTGAGCATTGGCATCAGTGTTGAAAATTTCATTTCATCATTTCTAAATTCAATCACCTACAGCTCATTTAAGAAGCTGATCCTGAGAATATGGTATATGACAAACTTGTGCAGCTAGACCAGCTCTGCAAGAAAGTCATGGAAAATTCGTTATTTTTCGAATATTTAAAGTAAATGTCACGGACTACCTTGGAAAAATGCCAAATGATATTCACGGTGAATATCATTTGGCATTTTTCAAAGGTAGTACGTGACATTTACCTTAAATATTCGAAAAATAGCGGTTCTTCTATGACTTTCTTGTAGTACTGGTCTAGCTGCACAAGTTTGTCATATGCCATATTCTCAGGTTCAGCTTCTAAAATGAGCTGGAGGTGGTTGAATTTAGATATGGCGAAATGAAATTTTCAGCACTGATTGGCATCACTACCAACAATTAGGGGAAGGCTTTTTGAAGTGCAATATGCGATGACTTATTTGAAAGCATCCCTAGGGGATGGTTTATCATGCGGTTAATAAACCGAACAATAGACGTATTTTCCGTTGCGGTTTCCAACAGATACATCAATTGTAACAGCACATACGTCTCTGGTGGTTAGTTCAGAGATGGATGTAGCAACGATTGCGTAGTTGACAAGCACACAAGCTCGAGACATGACACGCAAGTTTGCCATTTCATTTTTACAGAAAGTAGAAAACACCGGGTTCGCAAGGTTTCCTAGATAGAAATTCATTTAAAAAAAGTAAGGTTCTTGGACTAAGGCCAATTGGGCTGTACCATTTTGCTTAAATCTGCAAAAATTGATCTTTGCTGTTCTTTGCTGTTGACTGCCATTAAAATTTGAGCACAATATCCAAAAAAAAGTTTCTTAGAGCTATTATAGCAAACATTCTAACGAATCAAATAATACCAACTTTGTTGATGTTTCTTGTAAAAGTTAGAAAATCGGGCTCTGAAAACTAGATGATTAAAATTTCAAGTTGCACAAAGTGGTCCAATTTCCAAACACAATGAAAGTTACTGTGTCGATAAGTATAGTTATTTATGTGACGAGTTGCAAAAAGTTGATTTTTTCAGCACGAGTCGTACATTTATCCAACGAGGCTTGCCGAGTTGGATAAATACGAAGAGTGCTGAAAAAATCGAGTTTTGCAACGAGTGGCATACAACATTTTATGTAATGATTTTTTCATTATACAACCCATTTGAGTTGCATAATGTTCATAATGCAACTCAAATGAGTTGCATTATGAACATTATGCATCTATTTTTCATTATGCAACTCATTTCAGTTGCATAATGAACCAGTTCGGAAAAATTGACCATTATGATACCGAAATGAGTTAAATAAAATATAAATTATGATACTGAATTGCATAAAAGATATTTATCGATAGGTAAAAGTAATTTTCATTGGATTATTTGATCAAGAACCATCATTACGGGCCTTCTGAATGCAAACATTTTTGTTTCAATTTCCTCAACAACTCAGGTAGCAAAAATCGTTGAGCAAACGAATGTTTTAATTGCTGCTTACTGCATTCGTTTTTATAGTATGTTAAGCTTTGCCATCTGAAGGATCGAATGCACTGAAAAAATAAATTTATTTTAATAAAATGTGTTCAGAAAAGCTAAGAAACTGTATGGTAGTTCTTAAGATCCGTTGAAAACCTTAAAGAATAAGAAACTTGATATTAGAAAAAATGTTGTGAAAATGTCTTTATCGATTTTTCCTAGGTTTTGATGACGGCATTTCTTAGGCAACTTGTTAAGAAAGCGACTATGATAAATAGTTAAATATTTTTTTAGCATTTGCGCAAATTCAAATTTGGAGAATGAAGTTAAATGTTAAATAACTCTACACTTCTTCAAAATAATATGACAATTGAAAAAAAAATACGAAAATGTGCAGCACAATATACATAAGAAGTTGATGTAAATCACCAAAACAGTTCATTTTATTTAATAAACAAAGTGTATTTATAATTTCCAGATCGTTATCGGTTAGATAACGTCAAAAGCGAGGATACACAGAATACACGGGATAAATCGCACAATGCAAAACCATATAGGTGAAAATTTAAACTAATAAACAACATAATCCTAAGTTTAGAAATAGCATTTAAGTTAAACACACACTTTAATATAAACAAAAAATAAACAACATAATCCCAGTGATTGTTTCAGGGGTTGTTCAGAAAAATGCTTCAGGAGTTCCCCCCATGATTCCTTCAGGCATTTTTACAGAGACTTCTGCAAGGGTGCAACGAATAATTTCTCGATGATTTTCCCTATAGCTTCCTTTAGCGATTCCTTTCTGTATTGCTTCAGATATTTCTTTAGTAACTCTCCGCGAATTTATCTGGGAATTTCTCCAGAATATCTTTAGAGGTTCCTCCAGTTGTTGTTTCAGTGCTATTGTCGAGGATCCCTTCAGGAATTTCTCCAGGGATTCCTTAAGCCAGCGTTTCTGAAACTGTGGGTCGCGACCCACTGGTGGGTCGCGAGCTGAATTTTGTTGGGTCGCGAAACCTTGAGCGGTATTGTAGAAAATGCCTTATTTTACTTACTGTAGGAAAATTTTGAAATTTGCAAATACTATCTTAGGGAATTGGCAGAGATATTTCAGATGTATGGGAAGTCTGTAACCCAAATGTTGAACGCTTCCTTAAGCTAGCTCATCCTAATGTTGGACGGTTCTCGCCAATTGTTGAACGGTTGAAGCTTTGATCGTAATTGATGACGTATAACCCGACATCAACCTATCATTCACCTGTTTTTATTTTGGCCACCAAACCCAACATAGACACGATAGTTACCCGATGTGGGTCCAACAGTGATCCAACATTTGATAAAAATTGACCCGACTTTGACCCGACATCCGATATTTTTTCACCCTGGCGGATTTTTTCCAGGTTTTTCGTGTTTTGTGCCCAGCTAGTCCGAGCTAGTGACAATTCATTGAAATGACAAGGAATCGCACATTTGAAGAGAGCTCTAATGGACTGAAATCGTTTTAAACATGACTAGATGCAAAAAAAGCCTGAACAGATTTGATTAGAAGCGAAAACGACAGAAGAAAAGTACGCCTTTTAAAGCCCCTGAAACTCTTCTGGAAACCCATGGGACCCACTCAACCCCCAAGAACACTCATGGAACGCCCCTGAAATCCCTTGAAAACCCTTGGATTGCTGCTGAGCCTCCTGGAACGCCTTGAAATACTCCTGTGACCCCCTAACACTCTGAATTCCTCTTGAACACCTCTGAAAGGCCTTTGAAACCCATTGAAAACCACTGGAATCTTTCTGAAGCCCACTGGAACACCCCAAGAACATCCCTGAAACGCCTTTGAAACCCCATGAAATGTACGGTTAGGTAAACTGAAAAAAAATCTAGCAGTCATGCTAACATCGTAGGTTATGCCAGTGTTCAACAATTGGATCATGGATGCATAATGATAGTGTGATAAGAAAATTTTATTTTCAAATTAAATTACCAAAAAAAAGTGTTATTTAAAACAATGTTAAACAGTTAATGACATCCTTCCAGTTCTTGTAACTATGGTGTGCCTTTGATATTTGTGGTCGATTTGCCCGCAAAGCTTAGTTCGTAACAACAATTTCTTAAAATTAATCTTAATAATTGTGCAGTTTTCGTGTCATCAGCGGTACAAAATTTTCAATCAATTTTTTTGATGAAAAATATGTATAATTTTGTAACTTATGAGAGCAATGTCGTGACCCACATGTATATGAATCTACATCATACGTTTACGGTGGCGGAAAATTACTTAAGTAAGATTTATAATAAAATATTCAGAAACTGTTCAACATTTGGGTAGTGTTCAACAATTAGCGAATTACCCTACTCATTCTTTTCGAGGATTTCTTCAAGAATTCACTTAGGGATTTGTTTAGAAACCTTTCCTCGGTTTTCCTTAAGAATTCCTCCTGAGATTGATTCTGGGTTTTCTTCCAGGGTTTTCGCAAATCAATGCAGAGCTTCCCTCAGATTTTCCTTCAGTTATTCTAACTGACATTGCTTCATAAATTGCTTCTGGGATTCCTCTAGGGAATTTTTAGGAGATTCATCCTGGAACTCCTTCAGAGATCCGATCCGCCAAGTGCTGGAAGACTCTATAATAAAGATAAATAAATCAATCAATTCAGAGATCCTTCAAGAATCCCTGCAGGAATTCCTCCAAGAGTTTCTCCAAGGATTCCTTCAGGTTTCCTTCCAGGATTGAATTAAAGAACTCATCCAGGGATTTCTTTAGGATTCCTCCAACGATACCATCCAAAGATCTAAGAAAATTCCTCCAACAAATTCCTTCAGAAATTTCAGTAGGGGAAATTTTTATAGGGGTCTCGACAGGAATTCGTCTAGTAAATTCTTCACGAATTCGTCCAGGAATTTCTTCAGGGATTACTTCAGGATCTTCTCCAGAGAGTGCAGGAGTTCCGATAAGGATGTACTCAGGACAATATGTACAACTTAAGGTTCATTCTTAGAGGAATGAAGATAGTGGAATGAAGATGCTCACGATATAATTACAAAGTGCTTTAATATTGCCCCTAAATGCCCTACCGCAATCAGTTCTGGAATATCTGGATTATTCGTCTTTTTAGTGGTACATGGCTAGATGCTGTTGTGCAGCAAATTGGTAAAATTTGAGCCATTGAATATAAATAAGAAATTCTGAATTCACTCTCTTCCGGCTTATCCCGGAATAGGTTACTGATTTCCCTGTGCCCAATTATTGACAAGATGCCCAGACTAACGTTTTAAAAACCCATGCCTTTTGTTTTCGGCCAAATGAAATTAAATAAATGCAGAAATAAATTTTTCAGAACGCTTCCAAGGCTAGGGTCATTTTTGATCCCATAATGCAAAATGTGTTATTTTTTTGCAATGTTGCTCCTAGAGGTTCCTGCAAGTCGATTTGTTTAGGGTTGTTAGTGAATATAATATTGCTGGTTTATTGTACACGGTGTTCAATAAGTTCAGATTCACAGTAAAATTGAATTTATTTCCCACCTGTAATTCAGATTTGCAAAGTGAATGTGTTAATTGAAAGATCACATAATACTGATCAAATACAGTATATGTTTTGAAATAAACTGTCCTTTATCCTTTTGTAATAATTGCAAATGTGTCTCAAGTTCCTTTCGGCCGGCACGCACGTCTGTCATTGGTATTTCGTCTAGTTTTTATTGAGTAATGGTGTTAATTCAAATCAAATTAGGTTATTGTCCTCAGCATAAGTGGTAGCAACTTTGGCCATACGAAATAATCTATAAGATTCAGATTGGGTGAAGTACGGGCTCATTTTATTTTGATCTTTAAAATTGCTAAAATTGCCGCTGTACCTGTTCCAATGATTTTTGTTTTGTCAAAAAGCAAGGGTGCATTATATCTCAGTTTAATCCATAATTATCTTATCCAAAACTTAATTATATCCCTATTGTGGCAAATTTTAACCAAGATTGGCTTTATATAATGTATTTATGCCTTTTTCATAGATTTAAGCACATTTTGACTAAACTTGCAAATTTATCACCATATCATCTCTGAAATAGCAGTGTTAAGCTTTTGTCTATTAATTTAGATATTTTAATTTAGTATAGTGTAGAACCCATATAGCCGAGGCGGTAAACGCACGGGTATTCAGCATGACCATGCTGAGGGTGACGGGTTCGATTCCCGGTCGGTCCAGGATCTTTTCGTAAAGGAAATTTCCTTGACTTCCTTGGGCATAGAGTATCTTCGTGCCTGCCACACGATATACGCATGCAAAATGGTCATTGGCAGAGGAAGCTCTCAGTTAATAACTGTGGAAGTGCTCATAGAACACTAAGCTGAGAAGCAGGCTTTGTCCCAATGAGGACGTTACGCCAAGAAGAAGAATTTAGTATAGTGAGATGTAAACTCAAAAGTCAACGTTTTAGACTTCTGTAGCTTGAGCAACTTATCGAAAATTATTCCAGCGTGCCGGAGCTAACAAACTTTAGATACATCTAAGGCTTATATAAAAAAAAGTAGAAAAAGACATTATTCAAAACCATATGCTATATTTGACCAGTGTTATATGACCTTTCAATTAATACATTTACTTTCAAAATCTGAATTTCAGATGTGTAATTAATTCAAGTTATATGGTGTATCCGAACTTATTGAACACCCTGTATATCGATAACTTTGTTTTCATAGTGAAGTAAACAAAACAGTTTTCGGATTGACAATATCAATGAAATAACTGCTCGCCACGACGAAGAAAAAAGTCATACAAACTACGTATGTTCCCGGGCACCAAAAATGATGAAAAAATTCAGCTTCAGGTGGAGATTTCGATAATGAAATATTCTATATACACTTAAACAACCCAATTGCTATTAAACTTCTTGCCCTGGATACCAGCTGTACCATATCATTTTACAGATAGTTTTGTTTCGGAAAAAAATGTTTCAGCTTATATCCTTTTGTAGAAATTGCATTTATTAAAGCATAGTGCGGTTACACTACGGCTTCTTACTTTTAATAAGTTTCACACTCTTCTATGTCACACAGTCAAGGAAGAAGACACTAATCCATAGTATCTTAACTCACTAGGATTTGCTTTTTTACTATTTACAAGTATATCTTTTGTACACGCATTCAGTTGAGCTTGGAATAACTAGAAAACTCACAGTTGTAGCCATTGGGAAGTGTGAGAAGTGGGACTTGGAAAGTATAGCGATAGAGCAGAATAAATAGTATTTTAACTAATGACTGACAAGGAGGTAAGAGAGACAGCTGAGTAAGATGAGAGATGTCTAGGCGGATGGTCTGTGCTTAACCGAGGATGGCCTTGCCGTAGGCTGGGTATCCAACGTGGGCAGCTGGGTAGGCCAGAGGAGCGGCAACCTTGGCGACGGCTGGGTAGGCAGCGACTGGGGCAACAGCCTTGACGGCAAGTGGCTCACGGTGGACGACGGCGTTGAATCCGTTGACTGGATCGGCGGTGTATTCAACGACACGACGGGTGCCATCGGGTTCAACCAGGGAGTAGGATCCAGTGACAACATCTCCGGAGCGAGATTCCTGCTGTTCCTTGTTGTCTCCGGTCAGGGCATCCTAGAATAGAAATGAGCTGTGTAGTATGGTATGATTGATAATCAAACTTGGGTCATCCTTACGGCAATGTGGTAGCTGTAGCTGTACTGTGGGTTTGGATCATAATCATCGACGGCCTTGGCGATCACTGGGGCGGCAACCTTGGCGACGGCTGGGTAGGCCAGGGGAGCGGCAACCTTGGCCACACCGAGGGCTGGGTAGGCAGCTGGGTAAGCAGCTGGGTGGTAGGCGCCGGGGTATCCGATGGCGACAGCATTGGCGACGGCCACGACGGCGGCGAAGACTGCGAACTGAAACAATTGACGTTTGAATAATTGCTTTCGGTGCACTTAATCCTACACTATTTCCATCACTTGTTGCGAAACTCACTTTGAATGCCATTTTGTGGTCCGTGTGTGGTGTTTGTCACAATGCTAAGATGATTATGATGCTTATTCATACGGGCCCTTTGCTATTTATACTAAAAGTCATTCTTTAACCTGCGAGATTAATAGCATTCTGTGCTGATCGAGTCTCACCCAGTCTAACGTAGAATTTTCCAATCACAACGCAAAGCAAGAGCGAGAAATAAAATTTATCATTACTTGCCAATTGCACACACGCATATTGGAGCGCAGCTGCTAAAATTTAGCGAAAGCATAGAGCTGCGTTGAACTTTGAATGTGCTCTGCGCTGTTCAGGATTTTAATACATAGGCCTACCGGAGACTGGGCGCTGGCTGACTGACTGGCCCAGTGCCCAAAGCTCCAATACCCGAACTAACAAGGCAGACGGCAGACGACGACGGCGGCTGAGTACATAGAGGCACATGATTAGAACTGATCGAGCGTGTACTGCCAATAATGAAAATTGTTCTCGTCCTGCCCATGCCCAGCATGGCCTAAGATATATGCGTTGGGCCGCATATCCCTTTCGTGACGAACCAGCACAATTGTGCTGTTGAGCAATAACAATTTTGTGAAATTTTTTCAACTGTTTAGCCTTTGGTTTACCTGATGTAAATTATTTTGATGATTGAGCCATTACTTATACTTGCATGTGTGCAAACAAACTTTTGTTTATGTTGTGTGTGAAATTTACTACAACAAGTTAAACAAAAAGTGAGCAAAAATCGTAAAACATGAAAAAGTTTTATCTGTCGCAAATTTTTAATTTTCGATTTATCTAGGTATACAAAGTTAGGAATCGAAAGACAAGGAGTAGCTCTGGCAAATGCCGAAGAAAAAGTGTTGATATATTAAAAAGTCTGAGAGTTCTGGAGAACCAAATTTGAGCAATTTGTATGGAAATTTCACTTTTTTGAGCTCCGTCACGAAAGGGATATAGAGCTACTCTTGTAAATCAAATTACAACTTTGTGTTGGTAGATCGTTGTTCACACCACTTTGCACTACTAAAACTCTCGTGTACTTTTGACATTCAATCAAAATAAACGCCCATTCACTCGGTTAGAACATAAGCTAGACCAGGATAGCTCACTAGCCAACGCGCTGTGCAGTTATCATGATAAAGTGCAGCATAAATTGCTGAGAACCTACCGGTCGGTCCGTTTGTCGGTCGGTCGGTGCGCTATGTACTTGGCCTGGCCTGGCGTAGATAATTTAGTATCGGGGGTTGGTCAGTTTAGCGCGTTCTGAATGCAAAGGTCATCATCAGTGGAGCCGAGATTGATTTCATATTATGCATTTAGTGGAACTTATTAGGATTTTGAGACTGGTTTCAATATGGTGACAAGCTTTACCGAATGAAAAGTGCAGTACATACTGATGCCTTTTGCTTAAATTCAATCGTACATCAGTTTGAGCCGTTTTGTAGAATTTAATGTTTATTTTTGCAGTAGTGATGAGAATTTAACAGATATGTTAGGATGGGAGATACAAAATTGTACATAATTGTACACGATGCCATTTGACTGTAGAGCCTGGCAGTCTTACGTATGCTCCTTGGTATGGCCTTGTGTGGCGCATTTCGAAGCACTTTATATCCTCTCCGATAGGGATGCCGATAGGCATCATACCGGTAATGATGCAGAGCGCATCTCCCACCGGGAGCAATAACCTCAACACATCGTTGTACATGACATTCCATAACACTGGATCCAGGATGGAACCCTGCGGAACTCTTGAGGATATGTGAAAGCCCTTCCGACTATTGAACTTACATCCAGAGTATCTACTGCACAGTAGCTATTCCTTTCACACTGGAGTGTTCACCTTCTCGGTCTTTGTAACCGACAGGATAGTTTCTACGGTAGATCTCCCTCTCCGGAAGCCAAACTAGTTACTCGAGAGACCGCTAACATCCTCTGTATGCCTCAACAGTCTGCAGCGAATGATCTTTCCGAGCACCTTCCCACCCTGTCGATCAAGCATATTGGTCTATAATCCGACGGGTATTTGGGTGATTGCCCCACCTTTGGCACTGCCGCTTCCAAACATCTGGGAAAACTCCCTCGCCCAGGAGTTTCTGTATAGCAGACCTGAACATCCCGGGAGCATCTGCAATAGCTACTTTAAGGGTTGGAACTTCGTCCGGACCTGTGGCCTTACCTACGCTAAGCGATTTTGCAATCCCCGCTAGCTCCTCATCGGCGACCCTCTCTTCGCTGCCAGCCCCAGTCTTCAGCTGTCCTAGGATCATGGCGCAGAAAAAGCCCCTCGATGATGCCCTCCAACATCTCTGCAGAGTGCTCTGATGGGGCAATTACAACTCTTGTCTTGGCCGTCACGCTGCTGTAGGCATCACCATACGGATCCGCATCGGCACTCTGATAGAGTCCCTCAAAGTAAGCCTTTCTGATTGCCCTTATCACGGTCTTCAGCGCGACTTTGGCAGCGGCGACCTCCATTTGTTATTCATTTTGTTCGTCCTCAGTCCGTGCTCGCCGCATTTGCCGCCTAGCCCATATGTAGGCGCGGCGTAGGTCCGCAATCGCATGAGTCCACCAGTAAGCCGATGGTTTCCCATTTCTATGGTCGCAAAGCACGCACGCGATAGCACCTCTACCTGCTCATCTCCGCTTAAACCAAGAAGGTTTCGCAACGGAGCGCCTCCCTAAATACGAAGTCCACATTATCAAAAAGACTTGCAGCACTGCTGAAAATCGGGAGTCATTGCTAGCAGCGCCACCTTGGATGAACGTGGCACTATTCATGATAGTGTATGTAAATTTTCATACTCGCACCAATACACTTTTACACAAAGGTACCACCTTAGCTCACCAGGCGGCGGTGACGTCGGTGACACTTGCCGTTAGTATGGGAAAATAACAGAGTTGCATATCTTCTTAAAAAGTAATCTTCGCTAAATACCTCGTTATTGAAATATGATGTTTTCCATCTACGAGGGTTTGGCCTTGAACAAGTCGCTTCTTCCTCTATATGTAGTATTGTAGTCGATACTGTAGCGTAAAACGGGGTATCTTTGATAATGCTGGTGATTTTGATAGTGCGACAGACATTGTATAGTTTATCTTATAACTATGATTCCTTCAATCAGTTAAGAAAAAGGCAAACGTAGATCAATTTAATACATATGAAAGTTCATCTTAGACGTATTTACATTAAAACCTAGTTTATATACAACTTTTTGTGAAACAAATAAAAAATGTTCATATTTTTTTGTCATTTGTCAACACCTTCAAACAATCTGCTATACTGTAACGAAAACATTAGAACCTTATAAATGCACATTTTATTTTCCGTATCGGGCCCCACGTCTGGGAACTTAGATACGCAAATTAAAATGGAACATTACAAATGCACAAAACACAAACATGCAAAACATAACATAAATTGTGCCCAGTTATCCAAATAGATAACTAAGTCCGAACCCAGGATGACGAGGTTTCATTTTTGTTCTTGGTCCATCAGTCAATCCTGTAATCGTATTTTTTCTGGCAGTTCGCCTTTTAGTTCGCAGCATCTGTTGCGGCATTCATAGCTTGTTTTGATCTAGGAATTTCTAATCCTAAGGGGGCATCCTGATTTGAGCAACAACACAAGACCGTCTACAATTTGATGTCCGTGTTAGGGGACGGCTTGTGTGTTTTGTACTGGATCACTTCTAAAATGTTTGGAGCACTACAAATGCACATTCAAGTTCAGGGACAGATGTACAAACCTTAGTATAAAATGGAAAATCAACTGACAAAATGTTCACAACTATTTACAAACGTAACACACTCCATGCAACAATCGAAGAATTTTCCAAGAATTGCATTGTCCAATTCATGGAAAATTCTTAAAACTACTTTACATACGTCACAACTAATTTACAAACGTAACAATACGGCTACGATACTAATTTTGCAATGAATGTCTCTTATTCTCAATAGATCCATCATAGTAGATTCCAAATCTGGCCTTGAATCTTTTAACAAAGTGTGTTTTACGAAATGGAAGCAATTTTGTAAATTAGGACTTAAATCTCCATATAGCGATAAACGCCTAAACGTATGCAATGCCCCTGTAATTTCATGGAATTAAATCTGTGTTGTTCAAAGTTTGTTAATAAAACATTCAAAAACTACCCAAACAAAGAAAACTCACCATAAATATCATGTAATCATATGTTGATGTGCCGTTGAGCATATATTTTAACTAAGATATTAATTTTTGACATTCATTGTGTTTTTCACTCAGTACTCCACAAACTCATTTTTATATGTCGTAAAAATCAATGTTTTGATGTGAAATTCTATCTAATATGTTCCATAAGGGGCTTCCCTCATTTTTTTCATATTAATAAGATTTAAATCTGTGATATTTTTTTAAGATTTTATGTGTTTTACAGGGCACTATCAAAGTTACCCCAAAATGAAAATCTGGTCCTGGCCCATATGAAAAATTAGAAGTCACCAAAAGTATTTCAGATTATCGGATCTTTCAATTGCAATTGATAACTGTTACCCCAGTACAGTAAATATAAAACTAGGGGAACATGGAAAAATATTAGGAAAATTTGCTGAAAAACTATCAAAGTTACCCCGTTTTACAATACCCTCCAGTTCGAACAACTTGTTAAAGCCAGGACTACAAAAAGTAAAGTGGATGATCGACTCCGTTCCTTTTCGGTTACTTTTGGTACCAATTCGACAAATAACGTGACCAGTGTCTATAGTTGGATCTGATCTCGCTGGTTCGTGAAACGGCTTCGCCATTCCACGGCCCAGGTATTCCCAAATAAACAAATCTAAGTCTTCCGCTATTATCACCAGCATTCGCTCTGTCAGCACGGCCGTCATACAGCCCAGCATCTGCGTGAACTGCTTGATCGACCAGCGCGGAGACGCAAACCAGCTTCAACAGAAGGCCTCATTGGCGTTGGCAACAGTTAAGCCCTCGTAGGATGTAGACAATCACTCTTGGACTAGATATTTCCCCGTTGTCTGTATCCATTTCGGACCTATCCGCAACTCAGTTTCTGTATGGGGTATGGATCCTCTATGATGGCGATATCCGTCGCTAAATAAGTGGTTCAACTTCAACTTGGTTACCTGCACTATGACATGTCTGCTGTGGCTCTTTTGAAAATCGGGCACCTTGAGCCTCTCGTCGAGTGCTTGCTGTTCACGGATTTCCCTGAAAAAATCAAGCAATTGGGAGGGTTTGTGCCTTGCGCCTTATTGTCTTTACAACCACACCGCCTTAAAAGCTTGCTTCTGTCACGGCCTTTGCAGTTCCACGGCTTGTGTCCTGATTCAAGACAGCTGGGACAGTTCCGCAAAAGGAAGGTGAACCCACCGGTTAATCCCGAGGATAGATAGTTGGGTTAACAGGCGCCATGAGAAAGTAGCATTCCACCTGACTCAGGTCCTTTCAGGCCATGGTTGCTTCCGACAGAATCTACATCGTTTCGATCATGCGAGTTCTCCCGAATGTCCGCTTTGTGCTGGTTTAGAGGAAACGGTGGAACACATTTTGCGTTTTCGCACAATGCATGACCGCATACTTGCCACATGCGTGGAGGACACAACTCGGAACAATCTTGTCCAGATGATGTGTAGGGATCAGTTTGGCTGGAATGCCGCTTCAACGGCTATCCCCCATATCGTCTTGGAGCCACAGAGGAGGTGGCGCGTGAACTCGGAGAATGGCTAGTTCAGATGCGGTACACGATGTGGTCCAGGGCTTCGGAGTCGGCTTCGGTGATCATACCGGTGCCCTGCGGTCGAAATCGACCCTTACAGCGATTAAATGGCCGCGGAGAGAACAATTTGTTAGCGTTGCTCTCTTGGCGTCGGTCTACTGGGTTGGCTCCGAGCCCGCGGTTGGAAAGGGTTCCCCGGTAAAGGCCGAAGCAAGTGGAGAGCCTACTGTCAGCATCCTTCTGGTGCAGCTAATAGGGCCTGAAGAGTAGTGATACCCTTGCATTCAGCAGGTCAGATTGGGTAGCACCTAGGCACCAATCCCTCTGCCCACCTTCCGAGGACAAAGGGATTGGTGAAGACCACTCGGGAAACTGGCTGAGCGCCACCATGTTATCGTGATGGACTCTCCAAAGCGAGTCATCGATGTTCGTTGCTGGCTACGCAGCTAACCTTGAGGGTGCGATGTGCACTAGTCCAACAATGCCATCTTGGTGGTTCCGGAGAGATGAAGGATTTAGCGACCATGGGCTTCTGGCTTTTACTTTTGGTTTAAGAGACGGCCATAACCCCCCAGGTATCAATTTGCACTTCAAGTGAGTCGTTTTCGAGCATCTACCTCTACGTAGTTACCCGTCGTATCAAATAGAATGCGAACGACGCGTTTGATCGCCTTCCAGGTAGCATTGTTCTTCCTCTACAAGTGGTTGAGGAAGCGTTGCCTGTACGATAGGCAAACAGTTTCAAACAATAAACAAATCGCTTTCGCTCTTCGTACATATGTACAACAGAGATGGTTATATTTGCGGTTTAGGGGAAGATGATATAGATCGATGAGATTAGAATTGAACCTTATGACAACTAAGTTGCCGGGTCATTAATTGGCTCGGTAGCTTAGTTGGTAAAGCACTTGTCTAGCGAATAAGGGTCGTGAGTTCAAATCTCACCTGAGCTGTGGATTTTTTCCCAATTTAACTAAAAATTTATCCATCTGTACATATGTACGTTGAGTTATTTGAATTTCATAATCAATTTGATGCTGTACAAACGTTTCTCCAACTATTTTAATTCAGCCTTCATTTGAACAAAAGCTGAGCACAAGAGGTACAATCCTTATGCAGCTCCTAAATATCTAATTTTTGTGATTTTATTTAACTTTTAGCTGATTTGAGGTTCATTCGAAGGCTGGTTTAAGGCCTAATATGCACTTAAGCAGTTATCAATAAAATTTATTAATTGTGTAAAAATAAAATAAAAACACTTTCGTGAGCCTATTTTTACCATTAGCTGCATCTATTTCCGGAAGAGATGTATTGAAATGTATATATTTATCTGTGTGAAAACTGGGAATTGAACTCGGACCTTCTGATTTATAGTCCCTTACCTTAGCGCCTACACCATACACAATTGTAAACATATCCTCGAAAACAAGCGCATTACTTGTTGTGTCTGAATAGTCAATAACATAAGTTGAACTAAGTCTATATTGAGGCTGAAGAAGCGATGTGGACTTAACGAAAACATGCTTGGGTCAGCTGTCAAAAACTATTTGATTAAAGGTTGAACAACAGATGATTAATTCTGCGTGTTGGTGTATGTTTTAAAGCTGGTCGATGAATAATATTCTATTCAACTTGATATTCAGCCATCTATGTATTGCTGATTAAAGATGTTGAACAAGCCATACTTCAGACCAATATTCAGCTGCCATTGTGTTCAGCCATTGACACCATTATTAACCAGCTATTGTTCAACTTATACTCTCACTGTTCAGCATTCATTGTTACTTGGGTACCAGACCTTGCTGTTCGGGTGTCTGTTGAGCAAATTCAACCCCCCCCCCCCCCAATGGTTTAGAGACGCATGAATTTTGGTTAAAATTTGTGAAGTTTTCTGGACCATTCCTTTGAGTTGTTTTAATGTTAGGATTATAATGATTTGAAGAATTCTTCATTTTAAATATAATGTGACGTAGCTTCCGCTTAGATCCATAACAATTGGTAGCGTCTTAATCCTCAAATAATGCCTTATTTTACCCAATCACTTAATGTAGAATCTTCGCGTGTGGTCTGATCTAGTGCGCTCCCGAGATTAGTTGGCACTGAAACGAACGTCGAATGTCTAAAGTTGACCCAGTGCGCGGCACCGCGCCCGACATGCAGTTCTATCAGCTGCAGACATCACGTGCAGGACTGGAACTGGATCACATGCTGCTGCTGCTGCTGCGGGCCGGCCCAAGCCCAAGTCAGTCAGTCGGTGCATATTACAACTTTCGTTGTTTAACATTGAATTGCACTGGGAGGGCAAAGTCACCTCTCTCGGCCCCAGGAGTCAAAGAACGGCACCGGCCAGGGCTGCGCTCACTGCTGATCTGAGTGCAGTGAGCGGTATTGAATCGAACTTGTCTCGTTTCGCCGCTTTTTTTTTTGTTATATAATATGGGCTTGGTGTAGGTCAGTTCTGGCGTGCTTGCTGAGCTGACGCAATCCTGGTGTAGACTGTTGGCCGGATGGAAAATTTTCGGTAGAACTTTCAATTTGATTTGTTCTTCTTAAAAGATTAAGATGGTGAGTGATAATTCAAATTCAGAACTGGGGGTTCGAGAACTTGAGATGAACTAGATTCTCTTACATGTTGTAGGGTAGTGTTCTGGGATAGCCTACCAAGATAACATTCAGCATATGTTTTGCAAAAGATCGCTGGTTTTCCGCTTCGGCTATTATGGATTCGGTTGGGAATCAAAAAAAAAATTGAGAAGAATATTTTTGCTAATTTTGGATTGTTTACAATTACAACATACATCGGAAGTGACGTATATGATAGTGCATCATTGAACGCACACAGCGCTCTACACCCGGTACTGAAAAAAGTGTCGCTAATCAAAACGTCGCTATTCGGTTTGGTGCTGGCGCCATAATATGCAGGCAGGGCACTGAACAATTAAATTAGTACGCGCCTTGACATGTCTTTTCAACTCAAAACTGAAAACTGTAAAGACAAATTCGTTAAATAATCTTGGTAAACCTTCTTCAGTGCAGTTAGTAGACGTGCAGTTTCAAAGCAAGCCCAAAGGTAAAGGTGTTTGAGTTCGATTGCTGATGCAGCTCAAGATCGTTTCGAAATGAAAGTTCATACAGTATTACAGTACGTTTGTGTCCGATATATTGCGCATTTCCCACCCCACTGGACCCTTTTCGCAGTTAGTATAAGTGCGGGATCGTGAATAAAACTGCGATTTTGCATCGAATCGTGTCGGTGTCTTCTGCGCACTTATGCATTACAAAGTGCTGAATAAGTGCGCAGAAGACACCGAAACGATTCGATGCAAAATCGCAGTTTTATTCACGATCCCGCACTTATACTAACTGCGAAAGGGGTCCAGTTGGGTGGGAACTGCGCAATACGTACAAATGTAAAAATCGTCTTGGTTATGAACTACCGCCAAACTCCTAGCTGTGGAACAGTTTGGTGGGCATCACATCTCATCAAGAAGTAGAAGACGAAGAAGCAGGTAAAGCTTGGAGGTGTATGCACGTTTGAAACCAGTTCACACCTTAGTTGCGATCGGAAACACGATGCACATCACATGGAAGTTTGAGTGGTTTCGACTTGTAGTCTGACTAATTGTATGCATTTATGCGTGAGTGCAGAACTAAAATTTCCCATTAACGGCCCAGTTTGTCTGCTCGATGATCATTCACGCTTATTTAGGTTTGTTGGTGGCAATTAACACGTTGTTATTACACCATTAATCAGATTTATTTGTCATGGAGGTTGTGTCTATACATTCGGTTAAAAATATGTAATCCGATTTTCTTTTGATTTGTTCATGGAAATTCTAACTTATTGCGGCATATTTATTTACATTGTTTTTCATGTTAACTGCCTTAACTTGCGACTGCTTCAAGGTTAGGGATAACAAACATTTATAATAGGAAAGGAGATATTTGGGGGTATTATTTGCTAGCTTATACTAAGAATGTTGATGGGTCAGATTATCCTGATCTGTGACGGAACCAAAAAGAAAGGACTATCGGTGGACAACGACAAGAAGAAGACAAACTGAAGAGAACGAGGAAAGACAGGGGACGAACAAGAAAATCAAATAATTAACAATGAAAACAAGGAACGTACAACATTCAAACGCTGACATCAACACGTTTCAAAAACTAATAAATGAAATTCATGTACTCCAAATCAAGATCTGGTAACACCTCTTAAAAGGGAGTCTGTCTACCTCAGATCTGAAGAATTTCAAACAGCTTAGATTTGACCTCACGATATTTAGCGCATCCTCACACGTAAGGCACGCAGACACAGAGATTGCTTTCCTCATAGCCTAATATGGGAGGTATGTGTGTTTAACAAATTGTGGCCTTAATCCAACCTTTTGAACCATGGCTTCTTCGAGACCTGTGAGATCTCTCCATCTATCCATTTGTTTTGCCAGTTGATGAAGGTCTCCTGGCGGGGCAAGACAATGCGTTTTAGCGCTCGTAAAAATCGCCTTCCCCCTAGGCAGGGAGTCCGCTTTCACATTGCCCGGAATCGAGCAATACGAAAGTTAATGGTGATGGTGTCTGAGCGTCCGGACAAAGCACTCAAGGCTTGGGGGCTGTCCATTAATTACGTAAGGGGGTTTGAGAAATCTTACGCGCCATACAAAAATTTTTGGGATTTCATTCAAAAAATCTTACAAGGGGGGGGAGGGGGTGTCATAAAAACGCTAAAATTCCCTTACGCAATTAATGGACAGCCCCTTGGCATATTCCATTTAGGAAATACACTGAGTGCTTCATCGTTGAGATAGTTGATTTTTTTTTCTATTTTCTCATACTAATTATTTAGGTATCGAAATAGTTATTTAATTTTAAGTTCAATTGAATTATAAATATAAATGTATGAAAACAATTCCCAAACTTGAATATTTTGAATCGCGTTTACATCCCAAGAAACACAACTAGCTGAACAAAAGTTTATAAAGCTAATATTTGCTTAAGAGTGGTTTGTTCCACTCTTGTAAAGCAAAAATGTTTGTTGGGATATTCTAAATGTAGAGGTCCAAAAATATGGTTCTAGCGAATACAGTTTGAGGTAGGGTATCTGTTCCCTTACTAAGCGTATACTACTCAAAACAAAGGAATGAAGGGCTGTTTGTTTTGTTTTTTTTTTTTCATTATTGGTAAAAGTGAACACGAATAATAACAAAAAGAACGAAATTAATAGGAACTGCATTCCCTTTGTTTTCGAATAGGAGGAATAAGGGGGCGTAATAATACTTAGGGCACGGTGACCCTATATGTACCGTATACTGGGGTGTAGTTGATCAGTGGGGTGAACCTGATCAATCGATTACCCGCGGATATCGACTTTCAAGGAAGCAACTTTTATATTTTAACCATTCGCAATGCAATGACGTAACATTAAAATGGAATGGTAACTTCCTTGAAAGTCGATATCCGTGGGTAATTGAGTGATCAGGTTCACCCCACTGATCAACTACACCCCAGTTTACGGTACTCACATTTCATAATAACTTCGCACGTTAAACATAATGCTTACATTTTTTTCTGATATATGTAGTTTGTCAAATGCGGAAAATTTTAACCTAATTGAATAATTTGATACTGATGGGGAAAAAATACCAAAAACTATAAATATCTGCAGCATTCAGGAGAGATCTATGAATGAATCACGAGAAACCTCTATGTGAATGAAAGGAGTGAGCCTTGGAGGAATACCGAAAAACATTTCTGGTAGATTTCCAAGGGAATCTCACTAGGTAACCCTTGAACGAATACCTCGAGGAATCTTAAAAGTTATCTATTGCCGAGAAGAAGTCTCTTGAATCCCTACAGGAATCCGAGAAAATTCTAGAGAATACCAAGAATATCAAGAAATACCAAAAGGAATCAAAGGAAATTTCTGAAAAAAAAAATCCTTTAAGAGTTCTTGACAGGAAGCTTTGAAAAATCTAATGAAACATTCAAGATAGAATCTCGGGAGAATTAATGCCAGAAATATCCGAAGGAGTTTCTTAATGAATCTCTGGCGCTATCCTTAGAGAAACATCAAGAGTAATCCCTGGGGGAATTCAAGAGGGAATCTGAGGAAAGATTCTACAGGGATTCCTCGCAGGAATCCTTTAAGAATTTTCAAAAGGAATGTTTAAAATAATCTTTGAAAAATCCAAGACAAAACCCTGGAAGCCTATAGGAATTTCAAAAGATATAATGAAAACATCGCGGGAGTTGTCCATCCCGGAATGAAGTCGGGTGGTATTCTGGAACAATTGCCATAAAAAATCGCAAGAGAAATCCCTGAAAGAACCTTCGAACAAATTCAGAGACAAATCCTGTAGAAAGTCCAGATTCGTCTGAAAGGCAGCAGATCCAGGCGAAATGGTAAAAGCGCGGGTACCGTCTACCCCCGTTGGTTTGAACGACACGGACACCTCATGCAAACCAACGGGGTTTATTTTTAATTTGAACTTCTAGTAACCCTGTGGGCATCGAAAAACACACTGCTGATAACCTTATTTGCTGTTTTGTTTTGATTCTGCGTTCCGTTTCACCCCATTCCATGAGCAGAATGACGTTTGAACCATTTTTAGTTTGAACGATGTGCAGATCAGCGGTGTTCAGCAAGTGTTCAGATTAGATGCGGTCAAACCAAGGGGGGCAGACGGTATTACCAAAAACATCTCATTGTGACATTACCCACATCCTTAATGTAGTGCATGTCGCATTACTCAATTGCCATTGAAGGGCAATAAAGTATCGATTTTGATACAGTTTTGTTTTATGGTTACTAGCAAGTTTCTGCTTCGTGGGATAAGTGCATTTTGGGCGAAGTTTATGGCGATTTTTTTGTGATGCTCTCAGTTACTTTTTCTTGGGCTTCCTGGCACAGGAATTGAAGAATTTTTGGAAATAACAATGAAGTAACTTAAGACACAATTCGCTTCTCCAATAATCACTTCAGATTTACAAATAGGTTTAGATATAAAGAAGATTCAAGTTTGTTTAAAAACTGTTGAACAAACAGTTCTCTAAATAATTGTCTATGAATGTAGGAATCCAGAATGTTCGTTTCGTTTATTGAAATAAACAATCATTCTCATGTTTTTAATTTTAGGTTTGTTGATCACCCAAAACGAAATCGCTTTTCAATTTGCGGAAATGTCCCAATTACAATTGATCCTTTAATCATATGGGCTGGAATTTTGCGCCCAATGAACTGAAAAGTAGTAAGGGATAAGCTGAAATGCTGCATAAATGTTTGGGGGAAAACACTACTTGAAACCATAGTGACAGAATTTCATAAATAATTTCTCAATGCATTCCAATACAAATTATTTGGCGGTCCTTGGATATGTTCTACTAATAGTTCCTCCTATAGTAGTATAGGCGGATTTACTGAACTAATGCCTAGAACTATAACTAATTGATTATGGTGAATTTCCTCAAACAAACTTTCGGCATATCTTTGACACTTCGTGACCATCACATTGCCGATGCTCGGCCCATGCCGAAGCGATAAAAACTTGGATATCGAACTAGACCATACTAGGGGAAATGGGGGTAAAATGATATAAGCGTTTGGCGTCGTTTTCAATAGAAATATGTTAAAATATTTCTTTTTTACCATGTAGGTATTATGTTCTAAATATTCTAGAAGAAAAAAATGCTCAAAACTACACTTTTATTTATTATTTTTTTCGATTGCAAAAAAAAAATGCAAGAAAATAGAGTAGCGAGAAACAATGACGGTAAAATGAACATATATTTAAAAGTTAATTTAAAGGTGTAATTTCGATATATTCAACTGCATGTCCACAATTTGATGTAAATTGTATGTGCTACGATTTTGAAACTTCTCATATAAAGTTTGCAATGTACTGAAATAATTATTTGAAAAAAAATGTACTAAAACAGGTGAATATTCTAATACCAATCTTATTTTGTTGAAGTTAAATATATTTTCATAACTTTTACTCTAGTTATGCAACGATATGCGTTAGAGATTTCAGTATACCGAGTATGAACAAAATCTTGTAAAAAAATATATAAAGTTTGAACCAACTGTTTGTTTTAAAGTTACTTATAAAATTTTATAAAATACAACAACAACTTTTTTCTACAATGAATATTTTATTTTAGGAGTAAATTATTGGAATATGGTATCACACTTGTAGAATTATGTGAATAATGGACGAATAGATTGCCCGCAGGGAGTGCGTTCGATGTTGGTCAGCAGGAGTAAAATAATTTGATTTTGCATGGCGAAAAGCATCTTAACTCGAATTTCTCGAAATGAAAAGCTTTTACCGAAAAAATATTTGGTAGGCACCAAACCGGTCATCATTGTGTACAACCGCTACCGAATATTTTTTCAAATAGTGTGTTCCACTTCGAGAAATACGCTTTTAGATGCTATTCGCCATTCAATATTTTTGCGATCTACTTTTAGCGATTTTCGCGCATAGAAGCTGGCGCCACATTTGGTCGATGCGGATAGTAGGAAACAGTCAAAGCATTTAATTAACCCAAATTTTTGATTTTGATCTAAATATTATTTTTCGTCATCTAAAATCGATTTAAACATGTTTTGGAAGATGATTCTTTTTAATTCTCGATTTCGTGAATTTCAGTTTTTGATTTTTCTTATTTTTAATTTTGAACATCCCCACACTTTTATATTTTTCCTGGAAGCCAATTTGGGGAACGGATTTTGTGAGATAAAAACATTTTGATAGGGAATCGCGCCACTTCGGCGGTGGCTTCTATTTTCGTCTGTTTTCCACTATAACTCAGTCAAATTTGAACCAATTGACACAATTTTTGGAATGCGGTGAGATAGGTATAGTATCTACCCGTGTACAACATTTCAAATCATTTGGTTTATAATTGACTGAGTTATAGTGGGAAACAGACGAATATAGAAGCCACCGCCCAAGTAGCGCGATACCCTATTTTATGATTATTGTTAATATATTATTATTATAATTTTTTTCGCAGAAAATTTTATTTTCCGTGTATTTTTAAGGAAAATAATTTTAGAGTGTATTCGATTCCCTTAAACTATTAAAGAAGGATAGAATGATTTGGGAAAAATTTAAAATATGTTAATTGTAGCGATTCAATACAAAATAAACAATGACTTCTAAAAGATGACTAAAACATCAATTTTTCAATGATTTAAAAAAAAATGTAAATATGCTTTAAAATACACCAGAAACCATTTTGAAATATACAGAACAGTCCTAAATATCAGCCAAAAATATAAAAAAAAATCCACGAAACAAAAATTACAAAAATGCTCAAACTATACCCCGTCTAAAGGCGGGATTGGGTATTAGAGGGTTAATTGACCTTAATTACGATTAGCTCAGTTTTACAACAGACCATATTGTTTGCATGATTTTCGATATTTTCGTCATTTGAAAGTGGTTTAGTTAGTCTAGTCTAGTCTAGTCTACACATACACAGCCATTCATTGAAAGAATACTGGAAAATGATAGAATCGACTACTTCTATCATTTTTCTTGTCATTATTAATGCTTGCAGTATATCGGAGATACATTGCAAGCATTAAAACGGCCAGGCCTACCGTGCAGCGTTATTTTATATTACAGTGGATATCCACATCAAAACCAAAGAACGGGGACATCTCGTACCAACCGTTCCGTGAAAAGTGACACGGTGTGTCTGGTAGAACAAAATTATTCAAAAAAAATCGGTATCGTTAAAACACCCACCAAACGAAAGCTGAAGGTCCCCCCTTTCATTTGAGACATAAACAAGAAAGTTCTATCGGCGGTCCTAGAACATTTTTTTTTTTCAAAAATTTATATTACTATAAGGACACATTCCACGCACTTCTACACCACGGTTTTTGAATTTCATTGAACGATATTTCCGGGCTCCTGCTGTCGATTTTGATTCTTTTTGCACCAAAATGAAGATAATTACCTATATTCTTCTAATAGTACCTGAAATTTTGAAAACTGCTTCTAGAAAGTAGCAAATTTCTTGGCGTTCGGTCAAAACTCGTTATTTTTTGCGATGGTGTTTTGTTACGCTGTATTTCTTGTTTTCTTTCGAAGTACAAAGGTCCAATTCCCAATTAGAAAGCATAAACTGAATCTTCTACCCAAATCTGATCGTTTGATATGCTGGTTGGTATGACAACATATCAATTTTTGGAAGCAAAAGTTTGATTCTCGCACAAAACGTAACGCGTGGAATGTGTCTAACTTGCATTTTCTTCCTTTCAACCTTGAGTGTAACCTTATGGGCTCGTATGAGGTCGCTCATTAGTAACGTATCATATTAAAAGTTTTCCATACAAAATGTTGCCTAGACATGTGTAAAAAATATTTAAGGGAGTTGTAATAGAATTTTACCAATATTTAGGTATATATGTTAACCATCTTCTCCTTATTGACATGTAGAAGAAGTTATTTCGACTGCCATTCTCCTCGTTTTTATCGACAGTGCCAAATGTTCGAAAAGTTTTACAGTCGTAGTAGGCCATGACTTGGATGTCAATAAAAATATAACGATCAACAAAGTAGCTCAGATAAAATGACCACGTTCCATTATAGGCCGGTATACGTTCTGGTACTTGTAAAAGCAATTAACATTTTTCGCTAATTTGAAGGATAGCTGTGTGGTATATCATTAGGTATTGAATCATAAAAAATAAAAGAAATCCAATTTCAACATAGCTTTGTTCCAAACTTTTAGAGAAACAAATATGACATGAAATCATAAAGTCACGATGAAAACCGTACCAAGGTGTGCGTGCTGTGTTCGAAGAAGCTTTTTCTGCAACCATCAATATCATCGAAGGTAGTTGATATTCACAGATTTAGATATTTGTTTTATATGGCTAAGCCAGAATAAAATAGAAAAGTCCCAATTTGTTGTTATTTGTATTTGCAGGTTATTGAGATTATTGATCAACTTTTTCTGAAATATACCAGATATAGAAGTTGGTAACATCCCACAATAATATA
This sequence comes from Aedes albopictus, assembly GCF_035046485.1. Lineage (NCBI taxonomy): Eukaryota > Metazoa > Arthropoda > Insecta > Diptera > Culicidae > Aedes > Aedes albopictus. The sequence goes on from NC_085138.1 coordinate 190,131,562, forward strand.
TCGCAACTACTCATTTAAAGTTTATTCGTTCAATGATGAGATCATACCCTTTAGAATTACTCTCTTTAAGTATAAATATAATTTGAGTCTTCTACGCAGAGTATCGATATTTGCTGTAATTGCGAAATATGTAGTGCTGCAAGAACTACAGTTCCTTCTTAATTTAAGAGCAAACGCGGCAGACCTAGCACTACTACCGATGATGCAAAAAGATAGTGCTAGTTGCAGTTCTGCTAAAGTTGCAAAAGGGAGTTTTCTTGTTTGCATTGAAAATGTAATCGTTGTACTCCATTCTCCTGCAGCATTACAGTAAATACATTTTTGATACGAAAATATCAGTATTGTACGAGAAAACCGCTTTAGATTTTTCAATGATGACGATTATGTTAATGACGGCCTTGAGAACAAAAAATCTCGGATAACAATTAGATTTTATGAAAAAGTACTTATTTTACCAAAAAACTAAATAAATCAACGAAATTTTTATTTAAGTTTTGCTTCGTTATTGTAGGACCGCCTTTCTCAAATTATGTGTCGTGACCCACCTGCCCCATTAGAAATACACGCGTTTAAAGATATGATTCCAGAAAATATCGAGTTGCGGTCATCTTAGGATTCTGGAAAGTGTTTGTCGTCTTGTAATTAATTGTAGTATCTTAGCATTCAACATCGTGGCCTTTAGGATGTTTTTCACTTAAAACAGCTCAGTCAAATAAATTGGCAATTTTTTGTGCCTAGAGATTTGCAGAGCTTGTTTATACAGTAAAAGTATCAATAACATGTTCAGTTTGCAGTTTTAGCCAATTCATGGTATTTGGAACACACAGCCAATCCCTCATATCACAGACAAAAAGACGTAACTCTTAGAGAAAATTCATTATTTTTTTGCTGTCTTTTTCATGAACACGCATCCACCTATTGGTAGAACCGCGCGAGACCACTGTCGGCCATGATGGGATGCGATTTGATGTTTGCCTAACACGCACACTTTTATACATGTCCCCTGTAAGTTTCGTTTGTATCATTCAGCAACGTGTACACTTTCAAACACCAAAGCGATCGAACATTAGCACCTCTGGTGAAAGAATCGCGGAAATCAAACGAAATTTGAATTCATCGTTAAATGCATGTGCCAAGCCCTATTGAAGAGTGTTACGTCTGTTTGTCTATGCTTATATCGTGCAATGCTCAATAGAGAACATAATAAAATTCTTTAAATAATTGAAAGTTTTGTCAAATGCATTCTATAAGGATGAACACGGTGGTTTAATAATAATTACGAGTATTAGAGCATGATGCGGTACACATGTAAATTGAAATATGAACTCATCATGTCCACCTGCTTGAAACTATTACATTTTTTTAAGCATTACTGCCTATAACCACGAAACCGACTACTATTTACTGTTTTTTTTTTGACCATGGGACTACTATGCTTTTGTGGGAAGTGTTATTAACATCATATAAAAAATCTTCCGTCGGAAAGCCATGGACAAACTGTTTTTTCGTTATTACTTAGTACTTCGAGAAAATACAAAAAATATCACACTATTTCAAAAAAAAAAATGTTCTAGACCCGCCGATAGAACTTTCTCATTTAAGTCTCAAATGAAAGGTGGGACCCTTAGCTTTCGTTTGGTGGGTATTTTAGCGATACCGATTTTTTTAAAATAATGTTTTCCACCAGACACACCGTGGTGAGTTTAATATACAGCTATATTGGGAGTGACTTTGCTAAGAAAGTTAATGTCACTCCATGTCCTCTGGAATCCTGGGATGGGACAAAGGTATTTACTCCGAATGCCCTGGCTTTCAAGCCTTGGCTTAAGCGCCATTACTCGCTCTCTGAAACGATATAAAAAGCGAGATAAAAAGTAATGATATACGACCCTCCCCTTACAAACATTTTCCCGCAATTTTCTATGCATTTGATACAAATAGAAAAATAATCAGAAAGATCTCACCAAGCTGATTGTGATTGTTGTTTAAACTGTGGCTTTGATATTCATCGTTTTATTCTCAGCAAACTCTAATACAGCAAGCACTTGTTCAGATGGAAGCTTCGCTATTACGTTCATAATTTAAATTATTTTTGAATACAATTTCTGTTGGTCATTTGAAAGTGGTTTAGTTAATTTTTAAGTCCAATATCAGCAGAAGTACAATCATTTATGTTGTTGTATAGAACCCAATTGTTAAAATATGCAAAAAAAACCTGTAAAACACCATTCTGTTCATTTTACCCTGAATTCCCCTATAAGGGGGCCTAGGTTCGATCACTGATTGATAAGAATATAGGGTATTCGTTCCCTTATTAAGCATGTGGCTCCCATTTTCATCCTACGAAAAACAAAGGATTGAAGCGCTGTTTGTTTTGTTTCTTATTTTTGTATTTTTTGTTAGAAGTGAGCACCCATGAAAACAAAAAGAACGGAATCAATCGGTGCCTTAATCGCTTGTTATCGGATAGGATGGATATGGGAGCGTGAGATTACAAATGGAACACATACCCTATTTACGTTTTGAACTCAAACAGACTGAATCAAAAAATCTTGAGTTTTAATTTCATCGAATATTCTTAAATTATGTCTTGCAGTGTAGGTCTTCATATCTACGTGTCAAGCCAAAAATTTCTAGGAGCTCGTTGAATAAGGATCAAACTAATACACACGGTCTTCTGATACGTATATTCGGCAGTTTTGTTCTCTTCGTAATGTTTTTTGTAATCTGTTGAACTCAGAGTTGCTCTAAAATCTTTCCCAACCAAGAAAAATTCATATGGAAAAGTTTCAAGCAATTTGACCGACAAAAACGCCACATGACGAAGATAACAAACCTGTCGATAATACCCAAAGTCACCCTATATTAACTTATAGAATATAACGTGCTCAAATCATTGGATTACTTAATGCATTGAAAACTGAAAGATCATTTATTGTATATTTTTGTCAGATTAGGATTAAGTCAATGCCACAGCACTGCACTACCGAAGTTATCATTTTCCCTGTTAAAAAACTACATAAAACTTCTGATTTTTATTTTCAATTCTCTTACGGAATCAATTTGCTGACCGTCTGTAGTAGCCCTCCGCCATAGTTCAAGGTCGTATTATAAGTATGGGCTCCGCCATCGGACGTACAATATGCCCGACAGCTAATATGCAACTATGTCATTCGAATGCGCTCACACCCACCGAGACTATCCATTTCTCTATATGTAAAGTGTTAATTATGTAACGCAAAAGTGTGACCGAAAAATGATTATTGTTCGATTGAATGGATCGGCACTGGCTCTGACTTGGCCCGCTGGCTGGCATTATGCACCGAAGGTACATCGCTTGTGTTTATATCTCACGTACTAAGTTATAATGTACTGCGTTTATTCAGCCGCCCTGGTTCGTCACCAATCATGTACCGCTATTTTCGGACATATATTTCAATATAATTAAATAATTTGTGTCGTCCGGAGCGGGGTGGACATCATCCAATCCCTTTATAAACTCGAACGATAATTTCATTGCTATCAAAGTAGTTTCAAACATCCAAGTGGAAATCAACAGTTCTATCCTCTAGCCAAAGCAACAAAGTGTACCAAAAGAAAAGAATGGCTGCCTTCAAGGTAAACTCGATTGTGTTCTAAATAGTGTCTAGCAGAAGATTACAGTGCATGTGGGGGTTCTATTACAGATTGTGATCGTAACCGTTTGTTTGATCGGAGTGAGCAAAGCCGGAGTTCTACTGCCAGCTGCTCGATTCGCCGCTGCCCCTCTAGCCCCTGTGGTTCCAGCAGTTGCTGCAGTTAACACCAACTATGACCCACTGCCACAGTATACCTATGCTTACAACGTTCAGGACGCTTTGACCGGTGATAACAAGAGCCAACAAGAAACCCGAGATGGAGATGTTGTGAAGGGTAAGAGCTTTTAACCAAGCGGAGCTTTTCGCTCGAAGTTCCACTGGACGCGAAAACTTATCGTTTCTCCTTTATAGGCTCTTACTCGCTGGTCGAACCCGACGGCACTGTGCGCACTGTGATCTACACTGCCGATCCAATCAACGGTTTCAACGCGATCGTTCAGCGTGGCCCATTGGTACACAAGGCGCTGGTGCCCGTGGCTCCAGTGGCCAAGGTGTTCGGTTAAATCTGATTTGACCGTCCTTTTTTGTTGCATTGCTCACCAATAGAAACATAGACTGATGTTAGCCAACCATCAATTATAGTGCTACTACCTTAAGTTGTTAATCAATAAAACAAAACATTATAAATGAATTTGTGTGCTTTAATTATTTCGTTTTCATTTTTTCATTTTCATATGAACGGCTTCATTAATTATGGCCCATAATTAATCATTCTTCGAAATGAAGTTGGATACCTAAAGGAATTTTAAGTAGGCTTTATGTTCCAGAGAATCAAATCATGGCCCATAAAGCCAAAGCAGTAAACGCTTAAGTATATACGATACCCATCTTCTTGGCGTAGGATCCTCACTGGGACAAAGCTTCAGGTATCAGGTATCAGTAGGTCGGCTCTAGAGGCACGTTCTCCTCCATTTGGGAAATTTGTGCCATCGCCATGAACACGAGCCTATTCATCATTTGCCTGACGGAGAAGGGAAGGAAAAAGGATAGGACAGGGGAAAGGACAGGTAAGGGAATAGGATCGTCATACACGCAAAAGCGTACCACAATGGATTCAAACAGCGCCCTGAGAAGGGCACTGTGATAACGCATAAGGCGTACAGAAAGCCTATAGCTCTTTACCACAGCGGGTCAAGAACAGCAGAACGTCCTGAAGATTCAGGTTTCTGAAGTCAGTTTCTCTTAATATGTGTTTTCCGAGTACACGGAAACGCAGTTGCGCAAAAACTGAACAGTTACATATTAAATGATACGAAGTTCCATATCGGATTCACAGCTATCACAGGCAAATGTATCAGCTTGATGAATATTCGCCATGTGATAGCTGAGTCGGCAGTGACCAGTCAATGCTTTGACCAGAATGCTGCAATTCTACTTTGACAGATTTGTAAGATACTTCGCCACCCTTGGAGATGGCTCAGTACAATACAATTTGGTTTGACGACATGACTCCAAACTATTCCAGTATTGTTGGAGCTGAGTGGCCGCCCAGGTGTCAATCTGAAGCTTTACCCAACACGTGGATACCGGAATAGCTGGCTCAGGGCCAATGAAGTCATGTGATGCTCCAGTGAGAGCTAACTCATCAGCCAATTCATTTCAAGCGATGGAAGAATGGCCAGGTACCCATACAAGATGAACAGCGTTTGCTGAATTCAGCTCCTTGATTTGAGTTCGACAAGCGATAACTATCTTCGACCTGGAGTTGGCCGAAGCAAGTGCTTTAATAGCAGCCTGGCTATCTGAACAAAAGTATATTACTTTGCCCATTACGTGCTGCTGAAGTGCTGATTGCACTCCGCACATAAGAGCAAAGATTTCGGCCTGAAAAACGGTGCAGTGTCTACCTAGCGAGTAAGACTGATGCAGCCTTAGCTCACGAGAATAAACACCAGCACCTTTGAGAAGGGAGCCGTCAGTGTAACATACGATGCCGTCTGAAATACTTCTCTCCAGATAACCAGATGTCCACTCTACCCGGGAAGGGAATTTCGTGGAAAATGTCCTATATGGAAAATAACAAGCAATTGTAAGATCACTTGGAGCATGGACAACTTTGTCCTACACAGATAAAAATAATGAGATTTACACGTCATGTAAACTTCCTTTTAGTCATGTAAACTTAGTGTTATGATGGTTTACATGATGAATCATGTAAATTTGTGTTATATATCATGTAAACTCACAGAGTCATGCAGAATTACATGACATAAAATGGAAGTTTACATGATGTTTCATGAACTTTACATGATATGTCATGTAAACTTCTATGATATCCCACGCTCCAATCATGTGCATCGTATGTCACAGAATTTTACACTCTTTTTTCGATCTGTGTAATTCACCAAAAGTGGAAACAACGAGGTGTGTGTTGAACTGCGGTTCACAGGAGTTTCCTCTAGTAAACCGAGTACCCACACAGATCGGAAAAAGAGTGTAAAATTCTGTGACATATGATGCACATAATTGGAGCGTGGGATATCATAGAAGTTTACATGACATATCATTTAAAAGTCATAAAATATCATGTAAACTTCCATTATATGTCATGTAATTCAGCATGACTCTGAGTGTTTACATGACATATAACACAAATTTACATGATATATCATGTAAACCACCATAACAATAAGTTTACATGACTAAAATGAAGTTTACATGACGTGTAAATCTCATTATTTTTATCTGCGCATAGGCGGTAAGTGCAAGAAAGTGCTTCTTGTTTGAGATGAATGTGTAGTGGGGCAACGTCAAAGAGAACTTCGAGCGCTGCCGTAGGAGTTGAAGAGAACGCTCCAGACATCGCCATTAAGCACATCCTTTGGAGATGGCCTAACTTTGATTGGACCGTTCTCACTTCGCCCTTTTGCCACCACACAAGACATCCATAGGCTAATATTGGACGAACAACAGTTGTGTAAATCCATTTGATAAACTTGGGTTTTAGACTCCAAGTTCTACCAAAGGTTCGCCGGCATTGCCCGAATGTCATACAAGCTTTCTTGATTCTGAACTCAACATAAGGTGTCCAGGAAAGCTTGGAATCAAGAATGACTCCAACGTACTTTACCTGTTCAGTCACATTGATTTCAGAATCAAAGAGACGTAAAGGTCGAATACCATTACGGTTTCGCTTTTCCGTGAAAAGAACAATAGATGTTTTACTCGGATTTACCGAAAGGCCATATTGGTGACACCAACCCTCAACTACCTGAAGAGCGTTTTGCATCAGGTCGAAAAGGGTGCTGATGCACATACCGACAAACAATGTTAGGTAGTCGTCGGCAAAACCATAAGTAGGAAAACCGCTATTATTGAGTTGCCTTAATAGCGTATCTGCTACGAGATTCCACAAAAGTGGTGATAAGACTCCCCCTTGGGGGCATCAACAAACACTCAATTTCCTAATCGCCGCTTGACGCAATGTCGCGAAGAGATGTCGGTTTTTGAGCATTTGGTGAATCCAATTGGAAATCATTGGAGATATACCATGACGCCGTGCGGCTTCCAATATGGCATCGAAAGGCACGTTGTCAAAGGCACCCTCGATATCTAAGAAAACACCCAAGCAGGATTCCTTTTGAGCGAATGCCTTCTCGATATCGTAAACAACTTTGTGTAAAAAAAAAACAAAAAACATTTACAACAAAGGACAAAGGACCACAAGGATGTGCCAGCTGCCATCTACTTTTAGTTTTTAAGTTTAGCTTCACTACACGAGAAGAGGCATTCCAGCATGTTAAAATGCAAGAGGAATTCTAAATATACCGTCTACCCCCGTTGGTTTGAACGACACCTCATGCAATTCGGTGGTTTGCTCATTTTTAATTTGAACTTCTAGTAACCCTGTGGGCATCGAAAAACACACTGATGGTAACTATTTTTACTGTTTTATTTTGATTCTGCGTTCCGTTTCAGAATGAAGTTTGAACGATGTGCAGATTAGCGGGGATCAAATTAAAAAGTGGTCCAATTAGTCAAATCAACGGGGGTAGACGGTACAAGGAATAATTCATGCGTTGTCCAGAATAATAATGTTTGATCAATTGCAATACACATTAATATACCATTTGTCAGAAAATGCCTTCAAGAATCAAAGTTAACTCGTTTTACGGTTTATGCGTTATCAGCGTCTTGGTATTTCCTTAAGCCGGCGATTGTGTTATCAGGCACAGATTTGAATGATTAAAATGAAATTATGTAATCTGAGTGCATTGAAGCTGAATTGAGAGAGTGATGCCGTTTTTACACAGATAGTTATTTATTTACTTCGTCAATAATAACACATACTATACCTTTTATTTCAAAATATAAACCAACGTGGTTCCCTCTTGGATTTCCCTTATTTTATAGAATGATGAACTCTGTTAATAAGATGCCCTAGAGTTGGTACCTCGGGTTATGTGGGAATCCACTCATGAAAACATCTTTCTCTTAAAAGTCGAGTCAAGTACAAGACACTGAAGACGACCTTACAGTTGAGGTTGAAATACGTATCTGTCAAAGGATGTAAATTCTTAGTGGAATTAAAAGGAACAGTACTTAACATGATTTTCTTTTTACTTATTCTCTTAAGTTTTTTTCTCTATGGGAATTGAAAGTGTGTGGGAACGGGTTTTAGTTGTGAAGCAGATCTTAACCTTCCGTAACTTACGCAGTTGGCCTCCACCGCCAGCACCTCGCTGATGTTGAGAACAAAAAGAGAAATTTTCTCAACGTGTTGTACAAAATACAACAGCGCGGTCGCTCGAGGGTTAATAATACAAAACTATGGTTAAACATATATACTTTTTCCTCAACGAAGGTTTTATAATTTGCTCTTTAAGATCGCACGACGCGCACTTCGATCTTTTTGGCAGTCAGTTTGGGTAGTTTGGCGATTCCGTGTATATATAAATAATAATAATCGATCAATGGAAAATCCAGGACTTCACAACGCTGACAGTGAAACCAGTTAAATTGAAGAATTTGATTCAAGCTATCCACTTTATTTATATGCACTTGGTATCATAAGGTTATACAAATTACTACGGCCCCTTAAATATCTCGCAAATTAGTAATTTGCGCGATATTTAAGGGGCCAGAGTTGTTTAAGTATTCAGATTTCAAGCTTCTCAGAACTTTATAGAGATTGTATTGGAATGATGTGTTAACATATGCGAATTATGCCCTGATAGTGGTTCTTATACTAGGTGATCGCCCATTGCAATTTGTTCCCGTTCAACAGAGAACAACGTGAACATTTTGTAGCGACCGACTTAATTTGTCTGTTCTAGCTACGGTACGATGTTCGCCAAAATCCAGTCCATATACGAGCTAACATTTGTATACACGCGATACTAGCGGTCTGTAGTTAGCCTCCATTTAGCCTCCAAAAATAATTTGCTGTTGTAGGGTTTTTGGAGGCTAACTACAAATCGTTGGAGGCTAACTTTTTGGGGCATTGTAGGGCAAAACCAAGGACGCCAATCGAAAGATCAGCTCATTTCTAATCGGAAAACATATAAAAACTTTTAATTTTCCTTAAAAATAACGAGTTACAAACGAAAAACATTTTTTCCATAGTAACTTGCATGCAAGTTTGGAGGCTAACTACAAATCGTTGGAGGCTAACTGTTTGGGGCCTTTTGGGGCAAAACCGAGTACGCCAGTCGGAAGATCGGATAATTTCCAATCAGTAAACATATAAAAACTTTTAATTTATCTTATTTTTTTCCAATTATAGAAGAAAAAACCAAAATTTCGTTAGGCACTGACATGCAAAATTGGAGGCTAACTACAGAAATTAGGAAAATCTTTAGAGGTTCAGGTTTTGGCTAACTTAAAGGTCATAATCGTCCCACAAGGAGTTGGCTGGGACCCTAACGAAGCGATTGAGACTGACTAATTGAAAATCCGTGTTGGTTTACTAAAAAATTTCAATTAAATACGGATTTTGCAATTTTGTTCGTAGATTGATCTGATTTTCAAGCACAAGCCCCCACAAAAGTTTGGAGGCTAAGGTTTTGGCAAACCGAAAGGTCACAACCCGCATATTGGGAGTTAGCTGGGACCCTAAGGAATCGTTTGCGCCCAAGTATTTGAAAATCCGTGTTGGTATACTAAAACAATTTCATGAAATACGGATTTTGCAATTTTGTTCGTAGATTGATCTGATTTTCAAGCACAAGCCTCCAAAAAAGTTTGGAGGCTAAGGTTTTGGCAAACCGAAAGGTCACAACCCGCATATTGGGAGTTAGCTGGGACCCTAAGGAAGCGATTGCTCCTAAGTATTTGAAAATCCGTGTTGGTTTACTAAAAAAATTTCATGAAATACGGATTTCGCAATTTTGTTCGTAGATTGATCTGATTTTCAAGCACAAGCCCCCACAAAAGTTTGGAGGCTAAGGTTTTGGCAAACCAAAAGGTCACAACCCGCATATTGGGAGTTAGCTGGGACCCTAAGGAAGCGTTTGCGCCCAAGTATTTGAAAATCCGTGTTGGTTTACTAAAAAAATTTCATGAAATACGGATTTCGCAATTTTGTTCGTAGATTGATCTGATTTTCAAGCACAAGCCCCCACAAAAGTTTGGAGGCTAAGGTTTTGGCAAACCGAAAGGTCACAACCCGCATATTGGGAGTTAGCTGGGACCCTAAGGAATCGTTTGCGCCCAAGTATTTGAAAATCCGTGTTGGTATACTAAAACAATTTCATGAAATACGGATTTTGCAATTTTGTTCGTAGATTGATCTGATTTTCAAGCACAAGCCTCCAAAAAAGTTTGGAGGCTAAGGTTTTGGCAAACCGAAAGGTCACAACCCGCATATTGGGAGTTAGCTGGGACCCTAAGGAAGCGATTGCTCCTAAGTATTTGAAAATCCGTGTTGGTTTACTAAAAAAATTTCATGAAATACGGATTTCGCAATTTTGTTCGTAGATTTATCTGATTTTCAAGCACAAGCCCCCACAAAAGTTTGGAGGCTAAGGTTTTGGCAAATCGAAAGGTCACAACCCGCATATTGGGAGTTAGCTGGGACTCTAAGGAATCGTTTGCGCCCAAGTATTTGAAAATCCGTGTTGGTTTACTTAAAAAATTTCATGAAATACGGATTTTGCAATTTTGTTCGTAGATTGATCTGATTTTCAAGCACAAGCCCCCACAAAAGTTTGGAGGCTAAGGTTTTGGCAAACCGAAAGGTCACAACCCGCATATTGGTAGTTAGCTGGGACCCTAAGGAAGCGTTTGCGCCCAAGTATTTGAAAAACCGTGTTGGTTTACTAAAAAAATTTCATGAAATACGGATTTTGCAATTTTGTTCTTAGATTTATCTGATTTTCAAGCACAAGCCCCCACAAAAGTTTGGAGGCTAAGGTTTTGGCAAACCGAAAGGTCACGACCCGCATATTGGAAGTTAGCTGGGACCCTAAGGAAGCGATTGCTCCTTAGTATTTGAAAACCCGTGTTGGTTTACTGAAAAAAATCATGAAATACGGATTTTGCAATTTTGTTTTTAGATTTATCTGATTTTCAAGCACAAGCCCCCACAAAAGTTTGGAGGCTAAGGTTTTGGCTAACTGAAAGGTCACAACCCGCATATTGGGAGTTAGCTGGGACCCTAAGGAAGCGTTTGCGCCCAAGTATTTGAAAATCCGGGTTGGTTTACTGAAAAAAACATCTTGAAATACGGATTTTGCAATTTTGTTCTTAGATTTATCTGAATTTCAAGCACAAGCCCCCACAAAAGTTTGGAGGCTAAGGTTTTGGCAAACCGAAAGGTCACAACCCGCATATTGGTAGTTAGCTGGGACCCTAAGGAAGCGTTTGCGCCCAAGTATTTGAAAATCCGTGTTGGTTTACTAAAAAAATTTCATGAAATACGGATTTTGCAATTTTGTTCTTAGATTTATCTGATTTGCAAGCACAAGCCCCCACAAAAGTTTGGAGGCTAAGGTTTTGGCAAACCGAAAGGTCACAACCCGCATATTGGAAGTTAGCTGGGACCATAAGGAAGCGATTGCTCCTAAGTGTTTGAAAATCCGTGTTGGTTTTCAAAAAAAATTCATGAAATACGGATTTTGCAATTTTGTTCGTAGATTGTTCTGATTTTCAAGCACAAGCCCCCACAAAAGTTTGGAGGCTAAGGTTTTGGCAAACCGAAAGGTCACAACCCGCATATTGGGAGTTAGCTGGGACCCTAAGGAAGCGTTTGCGCCCAAGTATTTGAAAATCCATGTTAGTTTACTGAAAAAAATTCATAAAATACGGATTTTGCAATTTTGTTCTTAGATTTATCTGATTTTCAAGCACAAGCCCCCACAAAAGTTTGGAGGCTAAGGTTTTGGCAAACCGAAAGGTCACAACCCGCATATTGGGAGCTGGGACCCTAAGGAAGCGTTTGCGCCCAAGTATTTGAAAATCCATGTTAGTTTACTGAAAAAAAATCATGAAATACGGATTTTGCAATTTTGTTCTTAGATTTATCTGATTTTCAAGCACAAGCCCCCACAAAAGTTTGGAGGCTAAGGTTTTGGCAAACGGAAAGGTCACAACCCGCATATTGGAAGTTAGCTGGGACCCTAAGGAAGCGTTTGCGCCCAAGTATTTGAAAATCCGTGTTGGTTTACTAAAAAAATTTCATAAAATACGGATTTTGCAATTTTGTTCGTAGATTGATCTGATTTTCAAGCACAAGCCCCCACAAAAGTTTGGAGGCTAAGGTTTTGGCAAACCGAAAGGTCGCGACCCGCATACTGGGAGTAAGCTGGGACCCTAAGGAAGGGTTTGCGCCCAAGTATTTGAAAATCCGTGTTGCTTCACTAAAAAAGTTCATGAAATACGGATTTTGCAATTTTGTTCGTAGATTGATCTGATTTTTAAACACAAGCCCCCACAAAAGTTTGGAGGCTAAGGTTTTGGCAAACCGAAAGGTCACGACCCGCATATTGGGAGTTAGCTGGGACCCTAAGGAAGCGTTTGCGCCCAAGTATTTGAAAATCCATGTTAGTTTACTGAAAAAAAATCATAAAATACGGATTTTGCAATTTTGTTCTTAGATTTATCTGATTTTCAAGCACAAGCCCCCACAAAAGTATGGAGGCTAAGGTTTTGGCTAACTGAAAGGTCACAACCCGCATATTGGGAGTTAGCTGGGACCCTAACGAAGCGTTTGCGCCCAAGTATTTGAAAATCCGTGTTGGTTTACTGAAAAAAATTTCATGAAATACGGATTATGCAATTTTGTTCGTAGATTGTTCTGATTTTCAAGCACAAGCCCCCACAAAAGTTTGGAGGCTAAGGTTTTGGCAAACCGAAAGGTCACAACCCGCATATTGGAAGTTAGCTGGGACCATAAGGAAGCGATTGCTCCTAAGTGTTTGAAAATCCGTGTTGGTTTTCAAAAAAAATTCATGAAATACGGATTTTGCAATTTTGTTCGTAGATTGTTCTGATTTTCAAGCACAAGCCCCCACAAAAGTTTGGAGGCTAAGGTTTTGGCAAACCGAAAGGTCACAACCCGCATATTGGGAGTTAGCTGGGACCCTAAGGAAGCGTTTGCGCCCAAGTATTTGAAAATCCATGTTAGTTTACTGAAAAAAATTCATAAAATACGGATTTTGCAATTTTGTTCTTAGATTTATCTGATTTTCAAGCACAAGCCCCCACAAAAGTTTGGAGGCTAAGGTTTTGGCAAACCGAAAGGTCACAACCCGCATATTGGGAGCTGGGACCCTAAGGAAACGTTTGCGCCCAAGTATTTGAAAATCCATGTTAGTTTACTGAAAAAAAATCATGAAATACGGATTTTGCAATTTTGTTCTTAGATTTATCTGATTTTCAAGCACAAGCCCCCACAAAAGTTTGGAGGCTAAGGTTTTGGCAAACGGAAAGGTCACAACCCGCATATTGGAAGTTAGCTGGGACCCTAAGGAAGCGTTTGCGCCCAAGTATTTGAAAATCCGTGTTGGTTTACTAAAAAAATTTCATAAAATACGGATTTTGCAATTTTGTTCGTAGATTGATCTGATTTTCAAGCACAAGCCCCCACAAAAGTTTGGAGGCTAAGGTTTTGGCAAACCGAAAGGTCGCGACCCGCATACTGGGAGTAAGCTGGGACCCTAAGGAAGCGTTTGCGCCCAAGTATTTGAAAATCCGTGTTGCTTCACTAAAAAAGTTCATGAAATACGGATTTTGCAATTTTGTTCGTAGATTGATCTGATTTTTAAACACAAGCCCCCACAAAAGTTTGGAGGCTAAGGTTTTGGCAAACCGAAAGGTCACGACCCGCATATTGGGAGTTAGCTGGGACCCTAAGGAAGCGTTTGCGCCCAAGTATTTGAAAATCCATGTTAGTTTACTGAAAAAAAATCATAAAATACGGATTTTGCAATTTTGTTCTTAGATTTATCTGATTTTCAAGCACAAGCCCCCACAAAAGTTTGGAGGCTAAGGTTTTGGCTAACTGAAAGGTCACAACCCGCATATTGGGAGTTAGCTGGGACCCTAAGGAAGCGTTTGCGTCCAAGTATTTGAAAATCCATGTTGGTTTACTGAAAAAAATTAATGAAATACGGATTTTGCAATTTTGTTCTTAGATTTATCTGATTTTCAAGCACAAGCCCCCACAAAAGTTCGGAGGCTGAGGTTTTGGCAAACCGAAAGGTCACGACCCGCATATTGGGAGTTAGCTGGGACCCTAAGGAAGCGTTTGCGTCCAAGCATTTGAAAATCCATGTTGGTTTACTGAAAAAAATTAATGAAATACGGATTTTGCAATTTTGTTCTTAGATTTATCTGATTTTCAAGCACAAGCCCCCACAAAAGTTTGGAGGCTAAGCTTTTGGCAAACCGAAAGGTCACAACCCGCATATTGGGAGCTAGCTGGGACCCTAAGGAAGCGGTTGCTCCTAAGTATTTGAAAATCCGTGTTGGTTTACTAAAAAAAAAATTCATGAAATACGGATTTTGCAATTTTGTTCTTAGATATATCTGATTTTCAAGCACAAGCCCCCACAAAAGTTTGGAGGCTAAGGTTTTGGCAAACCGAAAGGTCACAACCCGCATATTGGGAGTTAGCTGGGACCCTAAGGAAGCGTTTGCGCCCAAGTATTTGAAAATCCGGGTTGGTTTACTGAAAAAAACATCTTGAAATACGGATTTTGCAATTTTGTTCTTAGATTGATCTGATTTTCAAGCACAAGCCCCCACAAAAGTTTGGAGGCTAAGGTTTTGGCAAACCGAAAGGTCACAACCCGCATATTGGTAGTTAGCTGGGACCCTAAGGAAGCGTTTGCGCCCAAGTATTTGAAAATCCGTGTTGGTTTACTAAAAAAAATTCATGAAATACGGATTTTGCAATTTTGTTCTTAGATATATCTGATTTTCAAGCACAAGCCCCCACAAAAGTTTGGAGGCTAAGGTGTTGGCAATCCGAAAGGTCACAACCCGCATATTGGAAGTTAGCTGGGACCCTAAGGAAGCGATTGCTCCTTAGTATTTGAAAATCCCTGTTGATTTACTGTAAAAATTTCATGAAATACGAATTTTGCAATTTTGTTCTTAGATTTATCTGATTTTCAAGCACAAGCCCCCACAAAAGTTTGGAGGCTAAGGTTTTGGCAAACCGAAAGGTCACAACCCGCATAGTGGTAGTTAGCTGGGACCCTAAGGAAGCGTTTGCGCCCAAGTATTTGAAAATCCGTGTTGGTTTACTAAAAAAAATTCATGAAATACGGATTTTGCAATTTTGTTCTTAGATATATCTGATTTTCAAGCACAAGCCCCCACAAAAGTTTGGAGGCTAAGGTTTTGGCAATCCGAAAGGTCACAACCCGCATATTGGGAGTTAGCTGGGACCCTAAGGAAGCGTTTGCGCCCAAGTATTTGAAAATCCGGGTTGGTTTACTGAAAAAAACATCTTGAAATACGGATTTTGCAATTTTGTTCTTAGATTGATCTGATTTTCAAGCACAAGCCCCCACAAAAATTTGGAGGCTAAGGTTTTGGCAAACCAAAAGGTCACAACCCGCATATTGGGAGTTAGCTGGGACCCTAAGGAAGCGTTTGCGCCCAAGTATTTGAAAATCCGTGTTGGTTTACTAAAAAAATTTCATGAAATACGGATTTCGCAATTTTGTTCGTAGATTGATCTGATTTTCAAGCACAAGCCCCCACAAAAGTTTGGAGGCTAAGGTTTTGGCAAATCGAAAGGTCACAACCCGCATATTGGGAGTTAGCTGGGACTCTAAGGAATCGTTTGCGCCCAAGTATTTGAAAATCCGTGTTGGTTTACTAAAAAAATTTCATGAAATACGGATTTTGCAATTTTGTTCGTAGATTGATCTGATTTTCAAGCACAAGCCCCCACAAAAGTTTGGAGGCTAAGGTTTTGGCAAACCGAAAGGTCACAACCCGCATATTGGTAGTTAGCTGGGACCCTAAGGAAGCGTTTGCGCCCAAGTATTTGAAAAACCGTGTTGGTTTACTAAAAAAATTTCATGAAATACGGATTTTGCAATTTTGTTCTTAGATTTATCTGATTTTCAAGCACAAGCCCCCACAAAAGTTTGGAGGCTAAGGTTTTGGCAAACCGAAAGGTCACGACCCGCATATTGGAAGTTAGCTGGGACCCTAAGGAAGCGATTGCTCCTTAGTATTTGAAAACCCGTGTTGGTTTACTGAAAAAAATTCATGAAATACGGATTTTGCACTCTTGTTCGTAGATTGATCTGATTTTCAAGCACAAGCCCCCACAAAAGTTTGGAGGCTAAGGTTTTGGCTAACTGAAAGGTCACAACCCGCATATTGGAAGTTGGCTGGGACCCTAAGGAAGCGTTTGCGCCCAAGTATTTGAAAATCCGGGTTGGTTTACTGAAAAAAACATCTTGAAATACGGATTTTGCAATTTTGTTCTTAGATTTATCTGATTTTCAAGCACAAGCCCCCACAAAAGTTTGGAGGCTAAGGTTTTGGCAAACCGAAAGGTCACAACCCGCATATTGGTAGTTAGCTGGGACCCTAAGGAAGCGTTTGCGCCCAAGTATTTGAAAATCCGTGTTGGTTTACTAAAAAAATTTCATGAAATACGGATTTTGCAATTTTGTTCTTAGATTTATCTGATTTGCAAGCACAAGCCCCCACAAAAGTTTGAAGGCTAAGGTTTTGGCTAACCGAAAGGTCACAACCCGCATATTGGAAGTGAGCTGGGACCCTAAGGAAGCGATTGCTCCTAAGTATTTGAAAATCCGTGTTGGTTTTCAAAAAAAAAATTCATGAAATACGGATTTTGCAATTTTGTTCGTAGATTGATCTGATTTTCAAGCACAAGCCACCACAAAAGTTTGGAGGCTAAGGCTTTGGCAAACCGAAAGGTCACAACCCGCATATTGGGAGTTAGCTGGGACCCTAAGGAAGCGTTTGCGCCCAAGTATTTGAAAATCCATGTTAGTTTACTGAAAAAAATCATGAAATACGGATTTTGCAATTTTGTTTTTAGATTTATCTGATTTTCAAGCACAAGCCCCCACAAAAGTTTGGAGGCTAAGGTTTTGGCTAACTGAAAGGTCACAACCCGCATATCGGGAGTTAGCTGGGACCCTAAGGAAGCGTTTGCGCCCAAGTATTTGAAAATCCGGGTTGGTTTACTGAAAAAAACATCTTGAAATACGGATTTTGCAATTTTGTTCTTAGATTTATCTGAATTTCAAGCACAAGCCCCCACAAAAGTTTGGAGGCTAAGGTTTTGGCAAACCGAAAGGTCACAACCCGCATATTGGTAGTTAGCTGGGACCCTAAGGAAGCGTTTGCGCCCAAGTATTTGAAAATCCGTGTTGGTTTACTAAAAAAATTTCATGAAATACGGATTTTGCAATTTTGTTCTTAGATTTATCTGATTTGCAAGCACAAGCCCCCACAAAAGTTTGGAGGCTAAGGTTTTGGCAAACCGAAAGGTTACAACCCGCATATTGGAAGTTAGCTGGGACCCTAAGGAAGCGATTGCTCCTAAGTGTTTGAAAATCCGTGTTGGTTTTCAAAAAAAATTCATGAAATACGGATTTTGCAATTTTGTTCGTAGATTGTTCTGATTTTCAAGCACAAGCCCCCACAAAAGTTTGGAGGCTAAGGTTTTGGCAAACCGAAAGGTCACAACCCGCATATTGGGAGTTAGCTGGGACCCTAAGGAAGCGTTTGCGCCCAAGTATTTGAAAATCCATGTTAGTTTACTGAAAAAAATTCATAAAATACGGATTTTGCAATTTTGTTCTTAGATTTATCTGATTTTCAAGCACAAGCCCCCACAAAAGTTTGGAGGCTAAGGTTTTGGCAAACCGAAAGGTCACAACCCGCATATTGGGAGCTGGGACCCTAAGGAAGCGTTTGCGCCCAAGTATTTGAAAATCCATGTTAGTTTACTGAAAAAAAATCATGAAATACGGATTTTGCAATTTTGTTCTTAGATTTATCTGATTTTCAAGCACAAGCCCCCACAAAAGTTTGGAGGCTAAGGTTTTGGCAAACGGAAAGGTCACAACCCGCATATTGGAAGTTAGCTGGGACCCTAAGGAAGCGTTTGCGCCCAAGTATTTGAAAATCCGTGTTGGTTTACTAAAAAAATTTCATAAAATACGGATTTTGCAATTTTGTTCGTAGATTGATCTGATTTTCAAGCACAAGCCCCCACAAAAGTTTGGAGGCTAAGGTTTTGGCAAACCGAAAGGTCGCGACCCGCATACTGGGAGTAAGCTGGGACCCTAAGGAAGCGTTTGCGCCCAAGTATTTGAAAATCCGTGTTGCTTCACTAAAAAAGTTCATGAAATACGGATTTTGCAATTTTGTTCGTAGATTGATCTGATTTTTAAACACAAGCCCCCACAAAAGTTTGGAGGCTAAGGTTTTGGCAAACCGAAAGGTCACGACCCGCATATTGGGAGTTAGCTGGGACCCTAAGGAAGCGTTTGCGCCCAAGTATTTGAAAATCCATGTTAGTTTACTGAAAAAAAATCATAAAATACGGATTTTGCAATTTTGTTCTTAGATTTATCTGATTTTCAAGCACAAGCCCCCACAAAAGTTTGGAGGCTAAGGTTTTGGCTAACTGAAAGGTCACAACCCGCATATTGGGAGTTAGCTGGGACCCTAAGGAAGCGATTGCTCCTAAGTATTTGAAAATCCGTGTTGGTTTACTAAAAAAATTTCATGAAATACGGATTTTGCAATTTTGTTCGTAGATTGATCTGATTTTCAAGCACAAGCCCCCACAAAAGTTTGGAGGCTAAGGTTTTGGCAAACCGAAAGGTCACAACCCGCATATTAGGAGTTAGCTGGGACCCTAAGGAATCGTTTGCGCCCAAGTATTTGAAATCCGTGTTGGTTTACTAAAAAAATTTCATGAAATACGGATTTCGCAATTTTGTTCGTAGATTGATCTGATTTTCAAGCACAATTAGTTTGGAGGCTAAGGTTTTGGCAAACCAAAAGGTCACAACCCGCATATTGGGAGTTAGCTGGGACCCTAAGGAAGCGTTTGCGCCCAAGTATTTGAAAATCCGTGTTGGTTTACTAAAAAAAATTCATGAAATACGGATTTTGCAATTTTGTTCGTAGATTGATCTGATTTTCAAGCACAAGCCCCCACAAAAGTTTGGAGGCTAAGGTTTTGGCAAACCGAAAGATCACAACCCGCATATTAGGAGTTAGCTGGGACCCTAAGGAATCGTTTGCGCCCAAGTATTTGAAATCCGTGTTGGTTTACTAAAAAAATTTCATGAAATACGGATTTCGCAATTTTGTTCGTAGATTGATCTGATTTTCAAGCACAATTAGTTTGGAGGCTAAGGTTTTGGCAAACCAAAAGGTCACAACCCGCATATTGGGAGTTAGCTGGGACCCTAAGGAAGCGTTTGCGCCCAAGTATTTGAAAATCCGTGTTGGTTTACTAAAAAAAATTCATGAAATACGGATTTTGCAATTTTGTTCGTAGATTGATCTGATTTTCAAGCACAAGCCCCCACAAAAGTTTGGAGGCTAAGGTTTTGGCAAACCAAAAGGTCACAACCCGCATATTGGGAGTTAGCTGGGACCCTAAGGAAGCGTTTGCGCCCAAGTATTTGAAAATCCGTGTTGGTTTACTAAAAAAAATTCATGAAATACGGATTTTGCAATTTTGTTCGTAGATTGATCTGATTTTCAGGCACAAGCCCCCACAAAAGTTTGGAGGCTAAGGTTTTGGCAAACCGAAAGGTCACAACCCGCATATTGGGAGTTAGCTGGGACCCTAAGGAAGCGTTTGCGCTCAAGTATTTGAAAATCCATGTTGGTTTACTGAAAAAAATCATGAAATACGGATTTTGCAATTTTGTTCTTAGATTTATCTGATTTTCAAGCACAAACCCCAACCACTATAGGAATTGGAAAAAAATCGGCTGATGGCGGATCAGCTTGGATAGTACTATACATGCCTTTGTTTTATTCCCTTTTGCTCACCGTTTATTGTTTTTATCATTGTTGTTTTTGCCGATAATTCGGCAGTTATTTCAGCTGGAAACCTATGGAAGCGATTGACCTCGGGTATTCGAAAATCCTTTTTGGTATATTAAAAGTTTTTAATGTAATAAGGATTTTGCAGTTTTATATCGGATTTTGTTGCACAAGCTTTCACCTAAATTTGAAGGCTAAGATTTTGGGCTATTGAAAGGTCACAACTGGTACACGGGGAAATAGCTGGAACCATTTTTTTTTCTATAGATTGTTTCACGGTATATGGGGACCAATAAATGCTAGCAAACCAACAAACAAGACATCAAGTATAGGGCACTTGCTTGCTTTGTTAAGTGTTCCCAACAGACCCATTTGATTTTGCTGTTAAACGTTTCGTAACACGATTCTCATTAAAAAGCGTTGGGCACACTAAACAAAGCCAGCAAGTACCCTATTAAGATTAGACACAGTTGTTGCAGTTGTCACATCCTGTCCTAGATATGAGGGTATTCTGTTTTTAAAATAAATAAACAAACGATGAAAAATAATTTATTTATCACATTTATGTTAGTTTTTACAATTACTGGATCATATGTTCACTACAAGTAAAATCTACTGCTGGAAATATGAATATTAGTTTTTATTTTTTTTTTTTCAGCGCTTTGTCTATGTCTCATGACCATCATACAGTATCACATACCTTATAAGCATTTTAAACATAGTATTTTGGTTCAAGTTCTTCGGTAGTTCTATATTGTTGCCCTTTGACCTTACTCTATTCTGAAAACTCAATATTTTATACAAACATGTAATGCTGGCACCACTGTACAATTGTCCATGCAATAGCTTCATATGTATGATTTTATTAGCACAGACGGACGTCTAACTCTGCTGATTTCTCATCGTTTACTTTTTTTCTGTGTATGTGTATCGCATTTTGTTCCAAGTGATACGTCTGTTTGTCTGTGTTATTTAAGACAGTCTTGTAGGTATCTTTTAGGCAGCCTATACATAATATGAGTAACGATATTATGTCACATATCTGTACGCATATGCATATTTACAAAGAGGATTTTTTTTTTTGTTTTTATTAAGCAAACTTAAAACTCACTTAACCCTTTATAAGGCCGAGAAAACTAAAAGAGTTGTCAACGCATACTATCATGGAAATGATTATATACATGATTACATGTACGAAACAATTTTTGTTTGAAAGAAACTCTCAAAAATCTAGGTGGCAATATAGTTGCCACTGCCCTTTAGCCCATAAACCCTGGTGGCAATATAGTTGCCACTGCCCATTAACCCCAAAAACGAGCTTTTGAGGTGGCAATATAGGGGTAGGCGGGGCATAATGAGCAGGTGGGGCATAATGAGCACCTTGTATTTTCACTGTAAATTTCCAAATTTTCAAAACAAATTGCTTGATTGTAGTTTAATTACCTCAAATCCAATGAATTGATGACGTAACATTGGTCAAAAAAGCCGTTTGCTTTGAAAAATAGTCAAAATGCGTGAAGTGGTCATGTACTGGGGAAATATTATAAGAATCAGCTGACCTAAAATAAGGTTTTGGAATCAAAATGAGATCGTTATGGGTATCTATCAAATTTCTTGATGTTTACTGGGCCAATGAAATGTATTTGTAACACTTTCAAAATATTTGTATAATTATTTTGTTAAAAAAATATACTTTAAAAAGTTGATAGTAGGGTGGGGCAAAATGAGCAACTGATGGAAAAATGATGAAATTTTTTAACATTTTAAACAAACGATTTTCACTTTTGGTTTTCTCTGCTACGATGCATATAGTAAGGTTTTATCATTAATTTTCAATTTATTAGCTTTAAAAAATCAGTATCTGTAAATTATCACCGTTTAAAAATGCTTTAATAGTAAACTCCATGGAACCCCACCGTTCCCTACAAATTAAACCCCATAAACCCCTCAAATTCTTATTGGTTGTTGCCGGTATGCTTTATCATTGACAAGAACAGTCAGATAACATTTGATTGTGTACAAAACAGGGATTGATCATCCTGCCCCACCTAGAGTGCTCATTATGCCCCACCTCTAAAAGGCAATCCTCGATTTTATACGTTTTTAAAAACATTAAATTTTGCAACATTTATAGCTATATTCGAAATTTCAACGATTAGTTTTTGTCAGATAAGGTTCAAATGAGGATTATACATCAAAATTACACATTGATTGCGCTTAATTTACTGGATTTGGTGGCAAAATGCTTAAGCTGCTCATTATTCCCCGCCTACCCCTAGTTGCCACTGCCCGTTTAGGGTTTTTACCCTTCTTACACCCATAAGAAGGGTATAAATACCGCTTGGAAAACCGACTTTCGATCCGAGGCCCGCAGGGCCGAGTCACATATACCAATCAACTCAGCTCGACGAATTGAGCAAATGTCTGTATGTGCGTGTGTGTGTATGTGTGTGTGTATGTGTGTGTGTATGTATGTTACAAAAAAATGTCACTCACGGTTCTCAGCCGTCTGTTGACCGATTTGAGTTCTCTTGGAAGCAAATGAAAGCTACTACATCCTAGTAGAACGCTATTGAATTTTTATTTTGATTGGACGTTCGGTTACCGAGATATCTTTCAAAGAGTGCTAGGGAGTAGTACAACTTAATTATTTTAGATATTTTTGACAAAGTGTATCACCATAAATTTCTCAGCCGTCTATCAACCGATTTGGGTTCTTAAGGCCCCAAACGAAAGCTACTACATCCTAGTAGAACGCTATTGATTTTTTTTTTGATTGGACGTTCGGTTACCGCGATATCTTTCAAAGAGTGCTAGGGAGTAGTACAACTTAATTATTTTAGATATTTTTGACAAAGTGTATCACCATAAATTTCTCAGCCGTCTATCAACCGAATCGGGTTATTAAGGCTCGAAACGAAAGCTACTGCACCCTAGAAGAACGCTTTTGAATTTCATTCCAATTGGACATTTTGTAACCGAGATATCTTTCGGGGAGTACTTTGGAGTAATACAACTTAACTTTTTAAGAGGTCTTTGACAAAATGCTTCATAATAAATGAATCAGCCGTGTGTCAATCGATTTGAGTTCTCTTTGCATCAAATGAATGCTACAGCATCCAAGTAGTATGCTATTAAATTTTATGCCGTTTGGACATTTTGTTTCCGAGATATCTTTCCACGAGTACTAAGGAGTAATGAAATTTACGCTTTTGAGAGATTTTTGATAAAATGTATCATAATACATTTCTCAGCCGTTTGTCAACAGATTTTTTATGATCATATTTGGTTACACAAGTTAGCTATACATAAAAATGAAATTGCATCAAATACATAAAAGCTACAATCTCTTTGTTATATTTGAGCTTAATAAACAGTAGCAAAAATATCACGGAATGTATGTAGGAAAAGCCTTTTTACCCTTCTTACACCCATAAGAAGGGTATAAATACCGCTTGGAAAACCGACTTTCGATCCGAGGCCCGCAGGGCCGAGTCACATATACCAATCAACTCAGCTCGACGAATTGAGCAAATGTCTGTATGTGCGTGTGTGTGTATGTGTGTGTGTATGTGTGTGTGTATGTATGTTACAAAAAAATGTCACTCACGGTTCTCAGCCGTCTGTTGACCGATTTGAGTTCTCTTGGAAGCAAATGAAAGCTACTACATCCTAGTAGAACGCTATTGAATTTTATTTTGATTGGACGTTCGGTTACCGAGATATCTTTCAAAGAGTGCTAGGGAGTAGTACAACTTAATTATTTTAGATATTTTTGACGAAGTGTATCACCATAAATTTCTCAGCCGTCTATCAACCGATTTGGGTTCTTAAGGCCCCAAACGAAAGCTACTACATCCTAGTAGAACGCTATTGAATTTTTTTTTTGATTGGACGTTCGGTTACCGCGATATCTTTCAAAGAGTGCTAGGGAGTAGTACAACTTAATTATTTTAGATATTTTTGACGAAGTGTATCACCATAAATTTCTCAGCCGTCTATCAACCGAATCGGGTTATTAAGGCTCGAAACGAAAGCTACTGCACCCTAGAAGAACGCTTTTGAATTTCATTCCAATTGGACATTTTGTAACCGAGATATCTTTCGGGGAGTACTTTGGAGTAATACAACTTAACTTTTTAAGAGGTCTTTGACAAAATGCTTCATAATAAATGAATCAGCCGTGTGTCAATCGATTTGAGTTCTCTTTGCATCAAATGAATGCTACAGCATCCAAGTAGTATGCTATTAAATTTTATGCCGTTTGGACATTTTGTTTCCGAGATATCTTTCCACGAGTACTAAGGAGTAATGAAATTTACGCTTTTGAGAGATTTTTGATAAAATGTATCATAATACATTTCTCAGCCGTTTGTCAACAGATTTTTTATGATCATATTTGGTTACACAAGTTAGCTATACATAAAAATGAAATTGCATCAAATACATAAAAGCTACAATCTCTTTGTTATATTTGAGCTTAATAAACAGTAGCAAAAATATCACGGAATGTATGTAGGAAAAGCCTTTTTACCCTTCTTACACCCATAAGAAGGGTATAAATACCGCTTGGAAAACCGACTTTCGATCCGAGGCCCGCAGGGCCGAGTCACATATACCAATCAACTCAGCTCGACGAATTGAGCAAATGTCTGTATGTGCGTGTGTGTGTATGTGTGTGTGTATGTGTGTGTGTATGTATGTTACAAAAAAATGTCACTCACGGTTCTCAGCCGTCTGTTGACCGATTTGAGTTCTCTTGGAAGCAAATGAAAGCTACTACATCCTAGTAGAACGCTATTGAATTTTATTTTGATTGGACGTTCGGTTACCGAGATATCTTTCAAAGAGTGCTAGGGAGTAGTACAACTTAATTATTTTAGATATTTTTGACGAAGTGTATCACCATAAATTTCTCAGCCGTCTATCAACCGATTTGGGTTCTTAAGGCCCCAAACGAAAGCTACTACATCCTAGTAGAACGCTATTGAATTTTTTTTTTGATTGGACGTTCGGTTACCGCGATATCTTTCAAAGAGTGCTAGGGAGTAGTACAACTTAATTATTTTAGATATTTTTGACGAAGTGTATCACCATAAATTTCTCAGCCGTCTATCAACCGAATCGGGTTATTAAGGCTCGAAACGAAAGCTACTGCACCCTAGAAGAACGCTTTTGAATTTCATTCCAATTGGACATTTTGTAACCGAGATATCTTTCGGGGAGTACTTTGGAGTAATACAACTTAACTTTTTAAGAGGTCTTTGACAAAATGCTTCATAATAAATGAATCAGCCGTGTGTCAATCGATTTGAGTTCTCTTTGCATCAAATGAAAGCTACAGCATCCAAGTAGTATGCTATTAAATTTTATGCCGTTTGGACATTTTGTTTCCGAGATATCTTTCCACGAGTACTAAGGAGTAATGAAATTTACGCTTTTGAGAGATTTTTGATAAAATGTATCATAATACATTTCTCAGCCGTTTGTCAACAGATTTTTTATGATCATATTTGGTTACACAAGTTAGTTATACATAAAAATGAAATTGCATCAAATACATAAAAGCTACAATCTCTTTGTTATATTTGAGCTTAATAAACAGTAGCAAAAATATCACGGAATGTATGTAGGAAAAGCCTTTTTTTATGATCAAATTTGGTTTCTCAAGGAGCTCTGCATGAAAATGCAATTGCATCAAATATATAAAAGCTACTATCTCTTTGTAATATTTGAGCTTAATAAACAGTAGCAAAAATATCACGGAATGTATGTAGGAAAAGCCTTTTTACCCTTCTTACACCCATAAGAAGGGTATACATACCGCTTGGAAAACCGACTTTCGATCCGAGGCCCGCAGGGCCGAGTCACATATACCAATCAATTCAGCTCGACGAATTGAGCAAATGTCTGTATGTGCGAGTGTGTGTATGTGTGTGTGTGTATGTGTATGTATGTTACAAAAAAATGTCACTCACGGTTCTCAGCCGTCTGTTGACCGATTTGAGTTCTCTTGGAAGCAAATGAAAGCTACTACATCCTAGTAAAACGCTATTGAATTTTATTTTGATTGGACGTTTGGTTACCGAGACATCTTTCAAAGAGTTCTAGGGAGTATTACAACTTAATTATTTTAGATATTTTTGACAAAGTGTATCACTATAAATTTCTCAGCCGTCTATCAACCGATTTGGGTTCTTAAGGCCCCAAACGAAAGCTACTACATCCTAGTAGAACGCTTTTGAATTTTATTTTGATTGGACGTTCGGTTACCGAGGTATCTTTCAAAGAGTGCTAGGGAGTAGTACAATTTAATTATTTTAGATATTTTTGACAAAGTGTATCACCATAAATTTCTCAGCCGTCTATCAACCGATTCGGGTTCTTAAGGCCTGAAACGAAAGCTACTGCATCCTAAAAGAACGCTTTTGAATTTCATTCCAATTGGACATTTTGTAACCGAGATATCTTTCGGGGAGTACTTTGGAGTAATACAACTTAACTTTTCAAGAGGTCTTTGACAAAATGCTTCATAATAAATGAATCAGCCGTGTGTCAATCGATTTCAGTTCTCTCAGTACCAAATGAAAGCTACAGCATCCTAGTAGTATGCTATTAAATTTCATGCCGTTTGGACATTTTGTTTCCGAGATATCTTTCCAGAAGTACTAATGAGTAATAAAATTAACGCATTTGAGACAAACAAATCTGGTAGCTGAGCCCATGGTCGATGATTCTATTATGGAAAGCATTCAACTACAATATTTTCTAGAATGACAAAAAATCACAATCATACATACGAATAATACAACAATATTTTTAATAAGTGTAAGAAGGGTTCTGTTCACCAAAGGTGGATTAATTCAGGTTTTTTTTCTTCTTTTGACTTCGACAAATAGAAGAGGAAAAGAGATTTTAGAGTGGATTAGGGCTTAACCCATAATATAAACTGTGTTGTTCAGCTTGTCAACCCATTAATTTGATTATTTCTTAAAATATTAACCAAATCTAGTTTTTTTTAATAAGTTTGAGCTTATTTTCTTCACGCGGTCAAATTTAGCCATTTTTGAGAATTCAAATGGCTCCCAAATTGTTGTTAAATCTTTGTTTAGCACCAAAATATACCAGGCGTTGTTGGTAACCCCAATTTTGCGTAAACAAAAAAAAGTTCGAAATAAATTGTTACAACACGGATAAAAATACAGACAGTAGGTGGCAATATAGTTGCCACTGCCTTATAACATTACCGAGTGCATCGAGGTTTTATTTTACTCAAACATCCGATATTTCCTACTTTGATAACTATGATGAGGCGTTTCACCGTCGCATCGGGCCTCCTATCCACATATCCACGAGCAGTAATGGCGGCGGTGGGCACAAATAACCGGTTCGAGTTTTGACGTTTCTTGGGGATCGCAATCGGTTGGCGCCACCAAACGGCGGTTACAGGGGTGAGGAGAATGAAACTGTTTTGACTTTCCCTCAAGAAACGTCAAAATCCGAACCGGTTGGATATGCCCGCCACCACCATTACCGCTCATACACTTGTAGGGTATGAGTACCCTTCATCATCCTATTGCAAAAACAGACGATTACAGTATCGATTGCTTTCTTTCTTTCGGTGTACGACTAAAATACTCCTAAAAAATGTACCAAAATAGGAAACAAAACAAATAGCGGATAAGGTGATTCGTGACGACGAATAGAAATACACTAGAACTCCAATGACGCTGTAGTCACTTTTCTCAATTAATTATTTTAATATCTTTAATTGCAATAATTTACTATTTTTAAGTGTTCTTCATGTAGAGTACCTTTTGTTTTGGTAAACAAAATTAGCTTGACACTTCTAGTATCGCTGCTGACGCTGTAAGGGCGAGGCAAACTAGATGTTAGTCACACGATCAGTCGCGGCATTGAACTTCTGTGACTAGTTATTCTACTTGACAACGTGATATCTTTGCTATCTTTCTCCTCTCGATTTTGAAGATGCAAATATCAATTACCACTGAGCGGACGTAGCTGCAACTTAAGTTGATTATACACAGCAAGTGAGCAAAAGAACAATCAGATTTGTAGTCCATAATATGGAGTCGAATTTTTAAGGTTTCCCTTTTACTACCGTTCAGTCGGGCTTTAATAGCTTCGTTTTAGTTAGGATGTAAATGAAAGAACTAAGCTGAACATGAGTTTTGTTCCCCTACTGTTGTGTGTAGTATGTGAGTTTTTCGTGATGTGTATCTCATCACTTGCGTAAGTCCAGAGCATTTTCGTCAATTGTCGGATGTCCTCGCCGTATTTATGTTGCAGCTCTTTGCTTCTCGTAGCTTCCGGTCCTCGGCTCGGTGGCACATGAAAAAAAATAGAAGAAGATAATGAGTAGTAATAATATATGTATGTATGTATGTATGTAGGTAGCCACCGGGCTGCATGCAGTAGAAATATAGATAATGGGCTAAAAATTACCTCAATAGAGATAAAAAAAAATATACATAACAAGCATAAAGTAACAACAACCAAGAAATACTTGTGGCTTTATGGTCGTGCGGCAAGAGCGCGCGTTAGATTGCCGCCGCAGCTTTCAGGAAGTTTTCGCCTGTGCCATTGGTCGTTGAATGGAGTACATACGATTCACGTTGATGGAACAACCACCACGTATACTTGTATACAAGGAGTGGATACACATGATCCACAGTGTTCTTGTAAACGGAAGTAGATACATATACACCGCTTTCAGGGAAAAACTACCGCTAATTCTTATAAACGACGAGTGGAAACATATGCTCCATATTTACGATACAATTACCGCATGTTCAAGGGAACGAGGAATGGATTCATATTCTACATATTTACGAAAAGTCTGCCGCGTGTTAAAGGGAACGAGAAATGAATACACACGCTCCATATTTACGGAAAAAAATAACGCGTGTTCAAAGAAATCAGGAATGGATTCACACGCTCCATATTTACGAAAAGACTACCGCGTGTTCCAGGAAACGAGGAATGAATACGCTCCATATTTACTAAGACTACCGCGTGTTGAAGGGAATGAGGAATGAATAAATATGCTGCAGATTTCCGAAAACAAAAATCTACCGAATGGATACATACGCTCCATATTCACGAAAAGTCTATCACGTGTTCAATGAAATGAGGAATGGATACATACGCTCCATATTCACGAAACGTCTACCGCGTGTTCAAGGGAACGAGGAATGGATACATACGATCCATATTCACGAAATGATTACCGCGTGTTCAAGGGAACGAGAAATAAAAACGAACGCTCCATATTCACGAAAAGTCTACCGCGTGTTCGAGGAAACGAGAAATGGATACATATGCTCTATATTCACGAAAGAATTACCGCGTGTTCAAGGAAACGAGGAATGGATACGCTCCATATTCACGAAAAGTCTACCGCGTGTTCAAGGAAACGAGGAATGGATACATATGCTCCATATTCACGAAAGGATTACCGCGTGTTCAAGGGAACGAGGAATGGTTACATACGCTCCATATTCACGAAAAGTCTACCGCGTGTTCAAGGGAACGAGGAATGGATACATACGCTCCATATTCACGAAAAGTCTACCGCGTGTTCAAGGGAACGAGGAATGGATACATACGATCCATATTCACGAAAAGTCTACCACGTGTTCAAGGGAACGAGAAATGAAGACAAACGCTCCATATTCACGAAAAGTCTACCGCGTGTTTGAGGAAACGAGAAATGGATACATATGCTCTATATTCACGAAAGAATTACCGCGTGTTCAAGGGAACGAGGAACGGAGACATACGCTCCATATTCACGAAAAGTCTACCGGGATCGAGGAATGGATACATACGCTCCATATTCACGAAAAGTCTACCACGTGTTCAAGGAAACGAGGAATGGATACATACGCTCCATATTCACGAAAGGATTATCGCGTGTTCAAGGGCACGTGGAATGGATACATACGCTCCATATTCACGAAAAGTCTACCGCGTGCTCAAGGAAACGAGGAATGGATACATACGCTCCATATTCACGAAAAGTCTACCGCGTGTTCAAGGAAACGAGGAATGGATACATATGCTCCATATTCACGAAAGGATTACCGCGTGTTCAAGGAAACGAGGAATGGATACATACGCTCCATATTCACGAAAAGTCTACCGCGTGTTCAAGGGAACGAGGAATGGATACATACGCTCCATATTCACGAAAAGTCTACCGCGTGTTCAAGGGAACGAGGAATGGATACATACGATCCATATTCACGAAAAGTCTACCGCGTGTTCAAGGGAACGAGAAATGAAGACAAACGCTCCATATTCACGAAAAGTCTACCGCGTGTTTGAGGAAACGAGAAATGGATACATATGCTCTATATTCACGAAAGAATTACCGCGTGTTCAAGGGAACGAGGAACGGAGACATACGCTCCATATTCACGAAAAGTCTACCGCGTGTTCAAGGGAACGAGAAATGAAGACAAACGCTCCATATTCACGAAAAGTCCACCGCGTGTTCAAGGGAACGAGGAATGGTTACATACGCTCCATATTCACGAAAAGTCCACCGCGTGTTCAAGGAAACGAGGAATGGATACATATGCTCCATATTCACGAAAGGATTACCGCGTGTTCAAGGGAACGAGGAATGAATACATACGCTCCATATTCACGAAAAGTCTACCGCGTGTTCAAGGGAACGAGGAATGGATACATACGCTCCATATTCACGAAAGGATTACCGCGTGTTTAAGGGAACGAGGAATGGATACATACGCTCCATATTCACGAAAAGTACCGCGTGTTCAAGGGAACGAGGAATGGATACATACGCTCCATATTCACGAAAAGTCCACCGCGTGTTCAAGGGAACGAGGAATGGTTACATACGCTCTATATTCACGAAAAGTCTACCGCGTGTTCAAGGGAACGAGGAATGGATACATATGCTCCATATTCACGAAAGGATTATCGCGTGTTCAAGGGAACGAGGAATGGAGACATATGCTCCATATTCACGAAAAGATTACCGCGTGTTCAAGGGAACGAGGAATGGATACATACGCTCCATATTCACGAAAGGATTACCGCGTGCTCAAGGGAACGAGGAATGGTTACATACGCTCCATATTCACGAAAAGTCTACCGCGTGTTCAAGGGAACGAGGAATGGATACATACGCTCCATATTAACGAAAAGTCTACCGCGTGTTCAAGGGATCGAGGAATGGATACATACGCTCCATATTCACGAAAAGTCTACCACGTGTTCAAGGAAACGAGGAATGGAGACATATGCTCCATATTCACGAAAATTCTACCGCGTGTTCAAGGGAACGAGGAATGGAGACATACGCTCCATATTCACGAAAAGTCTACCGCGTGTTCAAGGGAACGAGGAATGGAGACATACGCTCCATATTCACGAAAAGTCTACCACGTGTTCAAGGGAACGAGGAATGGATACATACGCTCCATATTAACGAAAAGACTACCGCGTGTTCAAGGGAACGAGGAATGTGAAGGATATAATTTAAAATTTCAAGAGAATTCATCTGAACTTTCAGCAGTGCTATAATTCTGAAAACTCAACGTAATAGTCACCCGCTCGCTGTAGATTTTAAAAAATTCTGCAGAAGCACTAATTTGCTACTATATATTTAAAGGCATTGTGCATATGTTTATTTCTAAAACTTGTGAGATTAGCTTCAATTTGTTCTATAGTGTTGCATGAAGCCAGTTTGGTTAAATATATTAGAAATTTGGAAACTTATCTTAAATACTTCAGACTAAAAGTTCAATCAAGCTTAAAACTTGGAAAACTTATCCTCTTTTAGATTTTTCCAAAAAAAAACCAAAAGATCATAAAATTTGAGAAAAAACCTTTTTTAGTTTGAGTGCTACGTAACGTCACTTTATCAAAACGAAAGTGATAAAAAAAAAGATGTGCTTATTTAAAAAATCAGTCTAAATTAGCTCAAATAACGTGTTTTATGAAAGTGCGAGCTGGTGTGGGTCGCCAGAATCCTTAAAAATTAAAAGTGGGTCGCAAGCTGAAAAAGTTTGAGAACCCCTGCTCCATATTAACGGAAAGACTACCAAGTGTTCAAGGGAACGAGGAATGGATACATACGATCCATATTCACGAAAGGATTACCGCGTGTTCAAGGGAACGAGGAATGGATACATACGCTCCATATTCACGAAAAGTCTACCGCGTGTTGAAGGAAACGAGGAATGGATACATATGCTCCATATTCACGAAAGGATTACCGCGTGTTCAAGGGAACGAGGAATGGATACATACGCTCCATATTCACGAAAAGTCTACCGCGTGTTCGAGGGAACGAGGAATGGATACATACGCTCCATATTCACGAAAAGTCTACCGCGTGTTCAAGGAAACGAGGAATGGATACATACGCTCCATATTCACGAAAAGTCCACCGCGTGTTCAAGGGAACGAGGAATGGTTACATACGCTCCATATTCACGAAAAGTCTACCGCGTGTTCAAGGGAACGAGGAATGGATACATACGCTCCATATTCACGAAAAGTCCACCGCGTGTTCAAGGGAACGAGGAATGGATACATACGCTCCATATTCACGAAAAGTCTACCGCGTATTCAAGGAAACGAGGAATGGATACATATGCTCCATATTCACGAAAGGATTACCGCGTGTTCAAGGGAACGAGGAATGGATACATACGCTCCATATTCACGAAAAGTCTACCGCGTGTTCAAGGAAACGAGGAATGGATACATACGCTCCATATTCACGAAAAGTCCACCGCGTGTTCAAGGGAACGAGGAATGGTTACATACGCTCCATATTCACGATAAGTCTACCGCGTGTTCAAGGAAACGAGGAATGCATACATACGCTCCATATTCACGAAAAGTCTACCGCGTGTTCAAGGGAACGAGGAATGGATACATACGCTCCATATTCACAAAAAGTCTACCGCGTGTTCAAGGAAACGAGGAATGGATACATACGCTCCATATTCACGAAAAGTCCACCGCGTGTTCAAGGGAACGAGGAATGGTTACATACGCTCCATATTCACGAAAAGTCTACCGCGTGTTCAAGGGAACGAGGAATGGATACATACGCTCCATATTCACGAAAAGTCCACCGCGTGTTCAAGGGAACGAGGAATGGATACATACGCTCCATATTCACGAAAAGTCTACCGCGTATTCAAGGAAACGAGGAATGGATACATATGCTCCATATTCACGAAAGGATTACCGCGTGTTCAAGGGAACGAGGAATGGATACATACGCTCCATATTCACGAAAAGTCTACCGCGTGTTCAAGGAAACGAGGAATGGATACATACGCTCCATATTCACGAAAAGTCCACCGCGTGTTCAAGGGAACGAGGAATGGTTACATACGCTCCATATTCACGATAAGTCTACCGCGTGTTCAAGGAAACGAGGAATGCATACATACGCTCCATATTCACGAAAAGTCTACCGCGTGTTCAAGGGAACGAGGAATGGATACATACGCTCCATATTCACAAAAAGTCTACCGCGTGTTCAAGGAAACGAGGAATGGATACATATGCTCCATATTCACGAAAGGATTACCGCGTGTTCAAGGGAACGAGGAATGGATACATACGCTCCATATTCACGAAAAGTCTAACGCGTGTTCAAGGGAACGAGGAATGGATACATATGCTCCATATTCACGAAAGGATTACCGCGTGTTCAAGGGAACGAGGAATGGATACATACGCTCCATATTCACGAAAAGTCTAACGCGTGTTCAAGGGAACGAGGAATGGATACATACGCTCCATATTCACGAAAAGTCTACCGCGTGTTCAAGGGAACGAGGAATGGATACATACGCTCCATATTCACAAAAAGTCTACCGCGTGTTGAAGGAAACAAGGAATGGATACATATGCTCCATATTCACGAAAGGATTACCGCGTGTTCAAGGGAACGAGGAATGGATACATACGCTCCATATTCACGAAAAGTCTACCGCGTGTTCAAGGAAACGAGGAATGGATACATACGCTCCATATTCACGAAAAGTCTACCGCGTGTTCAAGGAAACGAGGAATGGATACATACGCTCCATATTCACGAAAAGTCCACCGCGTGTTCAAGGGAACGAGGAATGGTTACATACGCTCCATATTCACGAAAAGTCTACCGCGTGTTCAAGGGAACGAGGAATGCATACATACGCTCCATATTCACGAAAAGTCTACCGCGTGTTCAAGGGAACGAGGAATGCATACATACGCTCCATATTCACGAAAAGTCTACCGCGTGTTCAAGGGAACGAGGAATGGATACATACGCTCCATATTCACAAAAAGTCTACCGCGTGTTGAAGGAAACGAGGAATGGATACATATGCTCCATATTCACGAAAGGATTACCGCGTGTTCAAGGGAACGAGGAATGGATACATACGCTCCATATTCACGAAAAGTCTACCGCGTGTTCAAGGGAACGAGGAATGGATACATACGCTCCATATTCACGAAAAGTCTACCGCGTGTTCAAGGAAACGAGGAATGGATACATACGCTCCATATTCACGAAAAGTCCACCGCGTGTTCAAGGGAACGAGGAATGGTTACATACGCTCCATATTCACGAAAAGTCTACCGCGTGTTCAAGGGAACGAGGAATGCATACATACGCTCCATATTCACGAAAAGTCCACCGCGTGTTCAAGGGAACGAGGAATGGATACATACGCTCCATATTCACGAAAAGTCTACCGCGTATTCAAGGAAACGAGGAATGGATACATATGCTCCATATTCACGAAAGGATTACCGCGTGTTCAAGGGAACGAGGAATGGATACATACGCTCCATATTCACGAAAAGTCTACCGCGTGTTCAAGGAAACGAGGAATGGATACATACGCTCCATATTCACGAAAAGTCCACCGCGTGTTCAAGGGAACGAGGAATGGATACATACGCTCCATATTCACAAAAAGTCTACCGCGTGTTCAAGGGAACGAGGAATGGATGCATACGCTCCATATTCACGAAAAGTCTACCGCGTGTTCAAGGAAACGAGGAATGGATACATACGCTCCATATTCACGAAAAGTCTACCGTGTGTTCAAGGAAACGAGGAATGGATACATACGCTCCATATTCACAAAAAGTCTACCGCGTGTTCAAGGGAACGAGGAATGGATGCATACGCTCCATATTCACGAAAAGTCTACCGTGTGTTCAAGGAAACGAGGAATGGATACATACGCTCCATATTCACAAAAAGTCTACCGCGTGTTCAAGGGAACGAGGAATGGATGCATACGCTCCATATTCACGAAAAGTCTACCGTGTGTTCAAGGAAACGAGGAATGGATACATATGCTCCATATTCACGAAAGGATTACCTCGTGTTCAAGGGAACGAGGAATGGATACATACGCTCCATATTCACGAAAAGTCTACCGCGTGTTAAAGGGAACGAGGAATGGATACATACGCTCCATATTCACGAAAAGTCTACCGCGTGTTCAAGGAAACGAGGAATGGATACATATGCTCCATATTCACGAAAGGATTACCTCGTGTTCAAGGGAACGAGGAATGGATACATACGCTCCATATTCACGAAAAGTCTACCGCGTGTTAAAGGGAACGAGGAATGGATACATACGCTCCATATTCACAAAAAGTCTACCGCGTGTTCAAGGAAACGAGGAATGGATACATATGCTCCATATTCACGAAAGGATTACCTCGTGTTCAAGGGAACGAGGAATGGATACATACGCTCCATATTCACGAAAAGTCTACCGCGTGTTAAAGGGAACGAGGAATGGATACATACGCTCCATATTCACGAAAAGTCTACCGCGTGTTCAAGGAAACGAGGAATGGATACATACGCTCCATATTCACGAAAAGTCCACCGCGTGTTCAAGGGAACGAGGAATGGTTACATACGCTCCATATTCACGAAAAGTCTACCGCGTGTTAAAGGGAACGAGGAATGGATACATACGCTCCATATTCACGAAAAGTCCACCGCGTGTTCAAGGGAACGAGGAATGGATACATACGCTCCATATTCACGAAAAGTCTACCGCGTATTCAAGGAAACGAGGAATGGATACATATGCTCCATATTCACGAAAGGATTACCGCGTGTTCAAGGGAACGAGGAATGGATACATACGCTCCATATTCACGAAAAGTCTACCGCGTGTTCAAGGAAACGAGGAATGGATACATACGCTCCATATTCACGAAAAGTCCACCGCGTGTTCAAGGGAACGAGGAATGGTTACATACGCTCCATATTCACGATAAGTCTATCGCGTGTTCAAGGAAACGAGGAATGCATACATACGCTCCATATTCACGAAAAGTCTACCGCGTGTTCAAGGGAACGAGGAATGGATACATACGCTCCATATTCACGAAAAGTCGAACGCGTGTTCAAGGGAACGAGGAATGGATACATACGCTCCATATTCACGAAAAGTCTACCGCGTGTTCAAGGAAACGAGGAATGGATACATACGCTCCATATTCACGAAAAGTCTACCGTGTGTTCAAGGAAACGAGGAATGGATACATATGCTCCATATTCACGAAAGGATTACCTCGTGTTCAAGGGAACGAGGAATGGATACATACGCTCCATATTCACGAAAAGTCTACCGCGTGTTAAAGGGAACGAGGAATGGATACATACGCTCCATATTCACGAAAAGTCTACCGCGTGTTCAAGGAAACGAGGAATGGATACATATGCTCCATATTCACGAAAGGATTACCTCGTGTTCAAGGGAACGAGGAATGGATACATACGCTCCATATTCACGAAAAGTCTACCGCGTGTTAAAGGGAACGAGGAATGGATACATACGCTCCATATTCACAAAAAGTCTACCGCGTGTTCAAGGAAACGAGGAATGGATACATATGCTCCATATTCACGAAAGGATTACCTCGTGTTCAAGGGAACGAGGAATGGATACATACGCTCCATATTCACGAAAAGTCTACCGCGTGTTAAAGGGAACGAGGAATGGATACATACGCTCCATATTCACGAAAAGTCTACCGCGTGTTCAAGGAAACGAGGAATGGATACATATGCTCCATATTCACGAAAGGATTACCTCGTGTTCAAGGGAACGAGGAATGGATACATACGCTCCATATTCACGAAAAGTCTACCGCGTGTTAAAGGGAACGAGGAATGGATACATACGCTCCATATTCACAAAAAGTCTACCGCGTGTTGAAGGAAACGAGGAATGGATACATATGCTCCATATTCACGAAAGGATTACCGCGTGTTCAAGGGAACGAGGAATGGATACATACGCTCCATATTCACGAAAAGTCTAACGCGTGTTCAAGGGAACGAGGAATGGATACATATGCTCCATATTCACGAAAGGATTACCGCGTGTTCAAGGGAACGAGGAATGGATACATACGCTCCATATTCACGAAAAGTCTAACGCGTGTTCAAGGGAACGAGGAATGGATACATACGCTCCATATTCACGAAAAGTCTACCGCGTGTTCAAGGAAACGAGGAATGGATACATACGCTCCATATTCACGAAAAGTCTACCGCGTGTTCAAGGGAACGAGGAATGGATACATACGTTCCATATTCACAAAAAGTCTACCGCGTGTTCAAGGGAACGAGGAATGGATTCATATGCTGCATATTTCCGAAAAAATCTACCGCGTGTTCAAGGAAACGAGGAATGGATACATACAATCCATATTCACGAAATGATTACCGCGTGTTCAAGGGAACGAGGAATGGATACATAAGCTCCATATTCACGAAAGGATTACCGCGTGTTCAAGGGAACGAGGAATGGAGACATACGCTCCATATTCACGAAAGGATTACCGCGTGTTCAAGGAAACGAGGAATGGATACATACGCTCCATATCCACGAAAAGTCCACCGCGTGTTCAAGGGAACGAGGAATGGTTACATACGCTCCATATTCACGAAAAGTCTACCACGTGTTCAAGGAAACGAGGAATGGATACATACGCTCCATATCCACGAAAAGTCTACCGCGTGTTCAAGGGAACGAGGAATGGATTCATATGCTGCATATTTCCGAAAAAATCTACCGCGTGTTCAAGGGAACGAGGAATGGATACATAAGCTCCATATTCACGAAAGGATTACCGCGTGTTCAAGGGAAACGAGGAATGGATACACAAACTCCATATTCACGAAAGGATTACCGCGTGTTCAAGGGAACGAGGAATGGAGACATACGCTCCATATTCACGAAAGGATTACCGCGTGTTCAAGGGATCGAGGAATGGATACATACGCTCCATATTAACGAAAAGTCTACCGCGTGTTCAAGGGAACGAGGAATGGATACATATGCTCCATTTTTACCAATAAAAATCACAGCGGAAGCATCAGTCAACCATCAGCTAGTTTATCGACATTAGCCGGAACTCAAAATCATAGGTGGCAATAACTCTTCAAACGACATAATGGAACCATACCCTGCAACCATTTTCGTCAGAGGGTTTTGCTTTCTTTGAACACAGTTATAGAGACGAACCAGCCAAGGGCTGAAAGTCTCTCAAATAAAGATAAATCAATCAATTTGAACACAGTCACTTACACTACCCGCCAATAATATGGAATCGTTGCAATACTCAGTATTGCAGCACCCAAAAAGTTTGACATCACCCAAAATAAGGAGAAAAAATAGAGTAAACTAGGGTGTTGGTTCCCTTATTAAGCTTGTGGCTCCCATTTTCATCCTACGAAAATCAAAGGATTGCAGTGTTGTTTGTTTTGTTTAATATTTTTGTATTTTTTGTTAGAAGTGAGCACGCATGAAAACAAAAAGAACGGAAACAATCGGTGCCGTAATCGCTTGTTTTCGAATAGGATGAATATGGGAGCGTGAGATTACTGATGGCACACATACCCTATAAAACCTAGAACCAATTAGGTTGTGGGTACGAGTTGCATTTTGAAAGAGAATTAGGAGGGTTATAAATGATTTGTGCCTCAAAGACCAGAAATAATCACATTTTAGGGTGATGCCAAACTTTTTTGGGTGCTGCAATATTCAGTATGAGTGTTGCAATATGCGATTCCATATTTAGGGCGGGTAGTGTAAACTGTTACATACATTTTCATCCTATTCAGTTAACATTCAAATGAAACTTTGAACGGAAGTGTGAAACCAGTCTTACGATGCTTCAGAACATTCAAGCCTAATGCATGAGTCTTAAAATGTTATAAGAGGAACTAATAAGTAATAACGTTTTGAGATTCAATTCGCGTTTTTCTAGGTTGAGTTTCTCAACACGAAACAACTAGGTACCTACCTATAATACGTACTCGAGTCAAGTAGGTACGAGACACTGAAGACGACCCTACAGCTGAGGTCGAAATACGTGTCTGTCAATCTTTCATTGGTATCTGTCAAAGGATGCTAATTCTTAGTAGAAATAAAAAGAACAGTACATAACCCGATTTTCTTTCTACTGCTAGTATTCCATTAGCAAGCCCAGGTTTATCATCATCGGTATATCCTGATTAAATTACATTTGACAACGATTACGGAACTGGTTATATGTCTTTCCATGCACACGGCATTTCTCATAAACAAATCTGGTTCAAATTATCCTATAGTGGTCCCCCCGGGGTCCATCATTGGATTGTTGAGGTCCTCTATTGGGTAGATCGTATTCTCTTACCATGTTAAATCGGAGACAATAGTGGTCCCCAGATTAGTTTACATTTACAAATTCATAAAAATTGAATGCTTTTCCAGCGTAATTTTACCACTTGGAACTAGCTACTAGCTACTAGCTATGAACATGAGATTTCGTCTCCCGGTAAAAACAGATTTGAGCAGGAAATTTGAGAAAAATATAAGGGGGTGCACTATTGGATAAATAAAAACAACTTTTCTTTCAGAATATGAAAGCCAACAAGATCATCTCCCGACATACGGAGGAATCATTTACCAAAAGCTGGGGGACATTCTATCAAGTTAGCCGAAAGAATCATCTTCCGACAAGCGAAGGAATCGCCTTCTGACACCAGGAAGGATCGGCAGCCGGAGGAATCATTTTCAGGCAGCCGTAGAAATCTTGTCAGGATTCCTCCGGCTGTCAAAGACGATTCCTTCGTTTGTCGGATGATGATTCCTCCGGCTGCTTAAAAATGATTCCACCGACTGTTGAAAGACGATTCCTCCGGCTGTCAAAAGATGATTTCTCCGGCTGCCGATTGATGATCCTTCCTGCTATCAGAAGACGATTCCTTCGGTTGTCGGAAAATGATCCCCCCACTGTCGGAAGACGATTCTTTCGGCTGACTTTGAGCTTCCTAAAGTTGAAGAAATCTTTTTCCGACAGCCGGAGGTACCATCTTCTGTCAGCCGAAGGAATAATCTTCTGACAGTTGGTGGAATCATTTCAGATGATTTCTCCAGCTTCCTGAAAGTGGTCCCACTGGTTGTCGGAAGGTGACTTCTCAGACTGTCGGAAGATGATTTCTCCGGCTGTAGCAAAATGATACCCCCGACTGACTCTTCCGAAAGCCAGTGGTATCATTTCCGACAGCCGGGCGAAGGGCGAATCTTCCGGAATAAATTTTAGTTTTCATTCATTTCAAAACTTACGTGATTTTCTTTTGCCTTTCCCGGTGCATCAAAGTGGCACCGTATCCAGCATTTTCCTGATGTCCGGATCTGAAAATGTTAAGGTAATTTAATTAAAATCGCGTATTTTACGGAACTACGGTAACTAGGTACTTACCTTATCTGCGCCTCCACAATTCCATGCTGACCGCGCAACCCAACCAAACACAGGCAAAATCATAACCTGTCGTCTCGTCCGTCACGTCGTGCGCGCACAAAACAGTACACGAAAAAACTAAAGTACACAAATATGCATTTATTTTACCCAACTGAGGAATTGAGCGTACACGGAAAATCTAAACTACCTGATTTTCGGGATATTTTTATCCAAAATTGGATGTTGGATGTCAAAAATGCATGGTCAGCTGATCGCATCTGTCTCATGGAAAATATAAATATTTTCTACACGGTAACAGAATTCACTCATTTTTAGCTAGAGTGGGA
Source organism: Aedes albopictus (assembly GCF_035046485.1). Classification (NCBI taxonomy): domain Eukaryota; kingdom Metazoa; phylum Arthropoda; class Insecta; order Diptera; family Culicidae; genus Aedes; species Aedes albopictus. The sequence continues at coordinate 190,172,789 of NC_085138.1, forward strand.
CAACATAAAAATCAGTAAATTGCATTTCTAAGAAAAATCCGCATCTAGTTTCCATGTGCCCACACATAGAACTCTAGATTGAGTTTAAATAAGGGCGAAAGTAACATGAGAGATTTCTCTTCATCGACTTTCTCTTCTGCAAATTAAAGTGACAAGATGCAAATTCAATCGAACTTTTTTACACTTAGGCGCTAGATTGCATCGCAACCTAGCGATTTATGACCAAAAAGTTCAACAATACCTGCATCTTGTCACTTTAATTTGAAGAAGAGAGAGTCGATGAAGAGAACTCTCTCATGTTACTTTCGCCCTTATTTAAACTCAATCTAGAACTTTGCTATCAAGCTTTGCACTCGAAAAATAAATGCATCGCAAATAAATTCAAATTACGCATTTAGAATATAAATGCCGCTGCACATATTTTCCATCCGACTATTAGATTTTATGTGCAACCTTGCGTGGAGAACGTTTATGTGCGCGCATATAGATTGTAACCATTGTAACAATGGAGTGAGATGGATTATTGTCAATAAATATGTGCGGATTTTTTTAAGTATAGCGCTGGCCCAAGTGCTAAAATCCAATCAGGTAAGCCGTATAATATTCTTGAGAATGACAAGGATATTATGCGGCTTAACCTAATTGGATTTAGCACTTAGCCCAGCGCTATAAATGCGAATTACTCATTTTTAAGCTGTTCTAGTTTAGATCAGATTTGTGTGCATTTTGCTCATTTAAGAGTAACTTTTTCTTAGCGTGTAGCAGAAAGTACACGGAACCGGCAAACTAACCGTAAACCGACTTTAACCCTAAATTGGCTTATTGGGGTCAAGGACCCCCTTTGGGAATGTTCAAAAATTACGTCCAACATTTGAGGGAGAAGGGGGGGTCTAGAAAAGTATGACAGTACGTGTATTGGGTATAGGGAAATTGCGTGACAGAGGGGGGAGGGGGGGTCTAGAAATCCCGAAAAACGATGGACGTAATTTTTGAATCTTCCCTTTGGGTAGATGCATCTCTGTTTGTTTATGACAACATCGGTGAGCCAGAGAGGGAAAACAACCTAATTTTGGGTAGCGAGTTTATTCGATATACTCAATTTTGAGTAAAATCGACCCAAATACATATTAAGTAGTTTGGATTTTTTGTGTTCACGGAAAATCCAATCTACCTAATATTTGGGTCGATTTTACTCAAAATTGGGTATATCGAATAAACTCGCTACCCAAAATTAGGTTGTTTTCCCTCTCTGGCTCATCGATGTAGTCAAAAACAAACAGAGATTTCTTGTCTCAATGGTAATTTTCCGGACTTAAACAATAACAGAATAGTCAATAAACTTGAAAATAAAACAATGATGAGCAGGTCTTGTTTGACAATCGAGGTCAACCTTGACGTAACGAAAGTGAAACGGCGGGTTGCAAAAGACACCACATTGGCTCACTTTTGACAAAAAAAATTATTTAATGTTTAACAACACGCAGAAAAAAGCATGGTAAAATCAAAAATATTTCAGGTAAACTCAAATAAATTGTCCATTTGTTCTGGCAACAAAAATAAAACTGTTTGAAGCAAATCGAACGTCACATTACAAGCAAATTCAATCCATTTTTGAAACAAACATGTATCTTCTGACAGGTTATGTTAGAAACAAATGTAATTTTTTTTGTTTTTTTTTTTGTGGCAGGTCGGCCCTACGGAAATATTTGTTTTCCAAATGAATTTACAAAATCATTTCCTTCTCTAGGAAAATCCACTTCCCGCGTGGCACTTTCAATGCCAACATCATGTAGATAACATACGCTCCCGAAATCAATGGGATTTCGTGGAAACTTTTGGTGAAACTTGCCTTTTTTGCAAGAGGAAATCTTGTTTGGTGATGCAGCTGGAACTTGAGAGTTTTGTTTATGTTCTCGACGGCGGAACGGGGGGCTCTTCAATGGGTATTGTAGAAATCAATATGTAATTGAGGTTGTTTTAAAAATTAATATTTTAGTTTTAAATATTTTATCAGTTTACCGAATAAACATGAATATATTTGTTTCAAACGAACGAAATTTGTCTCCGTGAATAAAATTTATTTAACATTTAATGTTCCTGTTTGACATACACGGTAAACAAAATTTACCCAAAATTTAGTGCTAAACAATTGGAGTGTTGCAAAAATTATTAAAATTTTTGAAACTATCGAAACTATATTTTATGGGCTTTATGCTTAATAGGAATACTTAAAAAATGAGTAAACATGTTGTTTTAATCAATGCTTGATCGAATTATGCAGAAATTAAGATAGGCCTTTAGGAGCCTATTAGCCATTTTTGGGTAAATGTCGGTTTACTCAAAAATGGGTTGAATGACCCCCCGTCTTAGGTTGAATTTACCTACTCTTGAGTATATTTTTTAGCTGGGGGTAAAGGCAATCTACCTAGCGTGAGTCGATTTACACAAATTTTGGCTTATTGGGCTGAACTATGGAATTGTGTCAAAAGAACTCAATTGTGGGTAGTTTGGCGGTTCCGTGTAAACGGAAATTTCAAACTTCCTAATTTTTGGGTAGATTTTACCAATAATTTAGAATATTTACACAGAACCGCCAAACTACACAGTACACGCTAAAGTCAGTTTACCTTTTTTTCCCAAAAAGTGCACAACCGCAAATATGCGTAAATGATACTCAAATATAGGTAAACAAGACTCAAATATGGGTAATGTGTACCTAATTGTAACCCAAATATAGGTAAATATTACCCATAAATGCGAATGTGCACTTTTGCAAAATATGAGTTTAATTTACCCATATTTGCGTAAAGTTTACGCAAATTTGAGTGAAATTTACCCATATTTTTTGGAAAAATAGGTGAACTGACATTAGCGTGTAGTTCTTTTGACGCAGTTCAGCCCAATAAGCAAAAATTTGAGTAAATCAATTAAACTCACAACAGTGCTCACAATTCACAATTCAAAATTGCAAAATCCGTATTTCATGATTTTTTTAGTAAACCAACACGGATTTTCAATTCGCAGGTCTGAATCGCTTCCTTAGGATCCCAGCTAACTTCCAATATGCGGGTTTTGATCTTTTAGTCAGCCAAAACCTTGACCTCCAAACTTTTGTGGGGGTTTGTGCTTGAAAATCAGATAAATCTATAAACAAAATTGCAAAATCCGTATTTCATGAAATTATTTCAGTAAATTAACACGGATTTTCAATTCGCAGTATTCAATCGCTTCCTTAGGGTCTCAGCTAACTTCCAATGTGCGGGTTTTGATCTTTTCGTCAGCCAAAACCTTGACCTCCAAAATTTTGTGGGGGTTTGTGCTTAAAAATCTGATAAATCTAAGAACAAAATTGCAAAATCCGTATTTCATGATTTTTTTTTGTAAACCAACACGGATTTTCAATAAGTCAGTCTCAATCGTTTCGTTAGGGTCCCAGCTAACTCCCAATATGCGGGTTGTGACCTTTCGGTTTGCCAAAACCTTAGCCTCCAAACTTTTGTGGGGGCTTGTGCTTAAAAATCAGATAAATCTAAGAACAAAATTGCAAAATCCGTATTCAATGATTTTTTTGCAGTAAACCAACATGGATTCTCAAATACTTGGACGCAAACGCTTCCTTAGGGTCCCAGCTAACTCCCAATATGCGGGTTGTGACCTTTCGGTTTGCCAAAACCTTAGCCTCCAAACTTTTGTGGGGGCTTGTGCTTGAAAATCAGATCAATCTACGAACAAAATTGCAAAATCCGTATTTGATTGAATGTTTTTAGTAAACCAACACGGATTTTCAATAAGTCAGTCTCAATCGCTTCGTTAGGGTCCCAGCTAACTCCCAATATGCGGGTTGTGACCTTTTGGTTTGCCAAAACCTTAGGCTCCAAACTTTTGTGGGGGCTTGTGCTTGAAAATCAGATCAATCTAAGAACAAAATTGCAAAATCCGTATTTCATGAAATTTTTTTAGTAAACCAACACGGATTTTCAAATACTTAGGAGCAATCGCTTCCTTAGGGTCCCAGATAACTCCCAATATGCGGGTTGTGACCTTTTGGTTTGCCAAAACCTTAGGCTCCAAACTTTTGTGGGGGCTTGTGCTTGAAAATCAGATAAATCTAAGAACAAAATTGCAAAATCCGTATTTCATGAATTTTTTTTTAGTAAACCAACACGGATTTTCAAATACTTGGGCGCAAACGCTTCCTTAGGGTCCCAGATAACTCCCAGTATGCGGGTCGTGACCTTTCGGTTTGCCAAAACCTTAGCCTCCAAACTTTTGTGGGGGCTTGTGCTTGAAAATCAGAACAATCTACGAACAAAATTGCATAATCCGTATTTCATGAAATTTTTTCAGTAAACCAACACGGATTTTCAAATACTTGGGCGCAAACGCTTCCTTAGGGTCCCAGCTAACTTCCAATATGCGAGTTGTGACCTTTCAGTTAGCCAAAACCTTAGCCTCCAAACTTTTGTGGGGGCTTGTGCTTGAAAATCAGATAAATCTAAGAACAAAATTGCAAAATCCGTATTTCATGAATTTTTTTAGTAAACCAACACGGATTTTCAAATACTTGGGCGCAAACGATTCCTTAGGGTCCCAGCTAACTCCCAATATGCGGGTTGTGACCTTTCGGTTTGCCAAAACCTTAGCCTCCAAACTTTTGTGGGGGCTTGTGCTTGAAAATCAGATCAATCTACGAACAAAATTGCAAAATCCGTATTTCATGAATTTTTTTTAGTAAACCAACACGGATTTCCAAATACTTGGGCGCAAACGATTCCTTAGGGTCCCAGCTAACTCCCAATATGCGGGTTATGACCTTTCGGTTTGCCAAAACGTTAGCCTCCAAACTTTTGTGGGGGCTGGTGCTTGAAAATCAGATCAATCTACGAACAAAATTGCAAAATCCGTATTTCATGAATTTTTTTTAGTAAACCAACACGGATTTTCAAATACTTGGGCGCAAACGATTCCTTAGGGTCCCAGCTAACTCCCAATATGCGGGTTGTGACCTTTCGGTTTGCCAAAACCTTAGCCTCCAAACTTTTGTGGGGGCTTGTGCTTGAAAATCAGATCAATCTACGAACAAAATTGCAAAATCCGTATTTCATGAATTTTTTTTAGTAAACCAACACGGATTTCCAAATACTTGGGCGCAAACGATTCCTTAGGGTCCCAGCTAACTCCCAATATGCGGGTTGTGACCTTTCGGTTTGCCAAAACGTTAGCCTCCAAACTTTTGTGGGGGCTGGTGCTTGAAAATCAGATCAATCTACGAACAAAATTGCAAAATCCGTATTTCATGATTTTTTTTTAGTAAACCAACACGGATTTTCAAATACTTAGGAGCAATCGCTTCCTTAGGGTCCCAGCTAACTCCCAATATGCGGGTTGTGATCTTTCGGTTTGCCAAAACCTTAGCCTCCAAACTTTTGTGGGGGCTTGTGCTTGAAAATCAGATCAATCTACGAACAAAATTGCAAAATCCGTATTTCATGAAATTTTTTTAGTAAACCAACACGGATTTTCAAATACTTGGGCGCAAACGATTCCTTAGAGTCCCAGCTAACTCCCAATATGCGGGTTGTGACCTTTCGGTTTGCCAAAACCTTAGCCTCCAAACTTTTGTAGAGGCTTGTGCTTGAAAATCAGATCAATCTACGAACAAAATTGCAAAATCCGTATTTCATGAAATTTTTTTAGTAAACCAACACGGATTTTCAAATACTTGGGCGCAAACGATTCCTTAGAGTCCCAGCTAACTCCCAATATGCGGGTTGTGACCTTTCGGTTTGCCAAAACCTTAGCCTCCAAACTTTTGTGGGGGCTTGTGCTTGAAAATCAGATCAATCTACGAACAAAATTGCGAAATCCGTATTTCATGAAATTTTTTAGTAAACCAACACGGATTTTCAAATACTTAGGAGCAATCGCTTCCTTAGGGTCCCAGCTAACTCCCAATATGCGGGTTGTGACCTTTCGGTTTGCCAAAACCTTAGCCTCCAAACTTTTTTGGAGGCTTGTGCTTGAAAATCAGATTAATCTACGAACAAAATTGCAAAATCCGTATTTCATGAAATTTTTTTAGTAAACCAACACGGATTTTCAAATACTTGGGCGCAAACGATTCCTTAGGGTCCCAGCTAACTCCCAATATGCGGGTTGTGACCTTTCGGTTTGCCAAAACCTTAGCCTCCAAACTTTTGTGGGGGCTTGTGCTTGAAAATCAGATCAATCTACGAACAAAATTGCGAAATCCGTATTTCATGAAATTTTTTTAGTAAACCAACACGGATTTTCAAATACTTGGGCGCAAACGTTTCCTTAGGGTCCCAGCTAACTCCCAATATGCGGGTTGTGACCTTTCGGTTTGCCAAAACCTTAGCCTCCAAACTTTTGTGGGGGCTTGTGCTTGAAAATCAGATCAATCTACGAACAAAATTGCGAAATCCGTATTTCATGAATTTTTTTCAGTAAACCAACACGGATTTTTAAAACTAAGGAGCAATCGCTTCCTTAGGGTCCCAGCTAACTCCCAATATGCGGGTTGTGACCTTTCGGTTTGCCAAAACCTTAGCCTCCAAACTTTTGTGGGGGCTTGTGCTTGAAAATCAGATCAATCTACGAACAAAATTGCAAAATCCGTATTTCATGAAATTTTTTTAGTAAACCAACACGGATTTTCAAATACTTGGGCGCAAACGCTTCCTTAGGGTCCCAGCTAACTCCCAATATGCGGGTTGTGACCTTTCGGTTTGCCAAAACCTTAGCCTCCAAACTTTTGTGGGGGCTTGTGCTTGAAAATCAGATCAATCTACGAACAAAATTGCGAAATCCGTATATCATGAATTTTTTTTAGTAAACCAACACGGATTTTCAAATACTTGGACGCAAATGATTCCTTAGGGTCCCATCTAACTCCCAATATGCGGGTGGTGACCTTTCGGTTTGCCAAAACCTTAGCCTCCAAACTTTTGTGGGGGCTTGGGCTTGAAAATCAGATCAATCTACGAACAAAATTGCAAAATCCGTATTTCATGAAATTTTTTAGTAAACCAACACGGATTTTCAAATACTTGGGCGCAAACGATTCCTTAGGGTCCCAGCTAACTCCCAATATGCAGGTTGTGACCTTTCGGTTTGCCAAAACCTTAGCCTCCAAACTTTTGTGGGGGCTTGTGCTTGAAAATCAGATCAATCTACGAACAAAATTGCGAAATCCGTATTTCATGAAATTTTTTTAGTAAACCAACACGGATTTTCAAATACTTGGGCGCAAACGCTTCCTTAGGGTCCCAGCTAACTCCCAATATGCGGGTTGTGACCTTTTGGTTTGCCAAAACCTTAGCCTCCAAACTTTTGTGGGGGCTGGTGCTTGAAAATCAGATCAATCTACGAACAAAATTGCAAAATCCGTATTTCATGAAATTTTTTTAGTAAACCAACACGGATTTTCAAATACTTGGGCGCAAACGATTCCTTAGGGTCCCAGCTAACTCCCAATATGCAGGTTGTGACCTTTCGGTTTGCCAAAACCTTAGCCTCCAAACTTTTGTGGGGGCTTGTGCTTGAAAATCAGATCAATCTACGAACAAAATTGCGAAATCCGTATTTCATGAATTTTTTTTAGTAAACCAACACGGATTTTCAAATACTTAGGAGCAATCGCTTCCTTAGGATCCCAGCTAACTCCCAATATGCGGGTTGTGACCTTTCGGTTTGCCAAAACCTTAGCCTCCAAACTTTTGTGGGGGCTTGTGCTTGAAAATCAGATCAATCTACGAACAAAATTGCAAAATCCGTATTTCATGAAATTTTTTTAGTAAACCAACACAGATTTTCAAATACTTGGACGCAAACGATTCCTTAGGGTCCCAGCTAACTCCCAATATGCGGGTTGTGACCTTTCGGTTTGCCAAAACGTTAGCCTCCAAACTTTTGTGGGGGCTTGTGCTTGAAAATCAGATCAATCTACGAACAAAATTGCGAAATCCGTATTTCATGAAATTTTTTTAGTAAACCAACACGGATTTTCAAATACTTGGGCGCAAACGCTTCGTTAGGGTCCCAGCTAACTCCCAATATGCGGGTTGTGACCTTTTGGTTTGCCAAAACCTTAGCCTCCAAACTTTTGTGGGGGCTGGTGCTTGAAAATCAGATCAATCTACGAACAAAATTGCAAAATCCGTATTTCATGAATTTTTTTTTAGTAAACCAACACGGATTTTCAAATACTTGGGCGCAAACGATTCCTTAGGGTCCCAGCTAACTCCCAATATGCGGGTTGTGACCTTTCGGTTTGCCAAAACGTTAGCCTCCAAACTTTTGTGGGGGCTGGTGCTTGAAAATCAGATCAATCTACGAACAAAATTGCAAAATCCGTATTTCATGAATTTTTTTAGTAAACCAACACGGATTTTCAAATACTTGGGCGCAAACGATTCCTTAGGGTCCCAGCTAACTCCCAATATGCGGATTGTGACCTTTTGGTTTGCCAAAACCTTAGCCTCCAAACTTTTGTGGGGGCTGGTGCTTAAAAATCAGATCAATCTACGAACAAAATTGCAAAATCCGTATTTCATGATTTTTTTTTAGTAAACCAACACGGATTTTCAAATACTTGGGCGCAAACGATTCCTTGGGGTCCCAGCTAACTCCCAATATGCGGGTTGTGACCTTTCGGTTTGCCAAAACGTTAGCCTCCAAACTTTTGTGGGGGCTTGTGCTTGAAAATCAGATCAATCTACGAACAAAATTGCGAAATCCGTATTTCATGAATTTTTTTTAGTAAACCAACACGGATTTTCAAATACTTAGGAGCAATCGCTTCCTTAGGATCCCAGCTAACTCCCAATATGCGGGTTGTGACCTTTCGGTTTGCCCAAACCTTAGCCTCCAAACTTTTGTGGGGGCTTGTGCTTGAAAATCAGATCAATCTACGAACAAAATTGCAAAATCCGTATTTCATGAAATTTTTTTAGTAAACCAACACAGATTTTCAAATACTTGGGCGCAAACGATTCCTTAGGGTCCCAGCTTACTCCCAATATGCGGGTTGTGACCTTTCGGTTTGCTAAAACGTTAGCCTCCAAACTTTTGTGGGGGCTTGTGCTTGAAAATCAGATCAATCTACGAACAAAATTGCGAAATCCGTATTTCATGATTTTTTTTTAGTAAACCAACACGGATTTTCAAATACTTGGGCGCAAACGATTCCTTAGGGTCCCAGCTAACTCCCAATATGCGGGTTGTGACCTTTCGGTTTGCCAAAACCTTAGCCTCCAAACTTTTGTGGGGGCTTGTGCTTGAAAATCAGATCAATCTACGAACAAAATTGCAAAATCCGTATTTCATGAAATTTTTTTAGTAAACCAACATGGATTTTCAAATACTTGGGCGCAAACGCTTCCTTAGGGTCCCAGCTAACTCCCAATATGCGGGTTGTGACCTTTTGGTTTTCCAAAACCTTAGCCTCCAAACTTTTGTGGGGGCTTGTGCTTGAAAATCAGATCAATCTACGAACAAAATTGCGAAATCCGTATTTCATGAATTTTTTTTAGTAAACCAACACGGATTTTCAAATACTTGGGTGCAAACGCTTCCTTAGGGTCCCAGCTAACTCCCAATATGCGGGTTGTGACCTTTCGGTTTGCCAAAACCTTAGCCTCCAAACTTTTGTGGGGGCTTGTGCTTGAAAATCAGATCAATCTACGAACAAAATTGCGAAATCCGTATTTCATGAAATTTTTTTAGTAAACCAACACGGATTTTCAAATACTTGGGCGCAAACGCTTCCTTAGGGTCCCAGCTAACTCCCAATATGCGGGTTGTGACCTTTCGGTTTGCCAAAACCTTAGCCTCCAAACTTTTGTGGGGGCTTGTGCTTGAAAATCAGATCAATCTACGAACAAAATTGCAAAATCCGTATTTCATGAAATTTTTTTAGTAAACCAACACGGATTTTCAAATACTTGGGCGCAAACGATTCCTTAGGGTCCCAGCTAACTCCTAATATGCGGGTTGTGACCTTTCGGTTTGCCAAAACCTTAGCCTCCAAACTTTTGTGGGGGCTTGTGCTTGAAAATCAGATCAATCTACGAACAAAATTGCAAAATCCGTATTTCATGAAATTTTTTTAGTAAACCAACACGGATTTTCAAATACTTAGGAGCAATCGCTTCCTTAGGGTCCCAGCTAACTCCCAATATGCGGGTTGTGATCTTTCGGTTTGCCAAAACCTTAGCCTCCAAACTTTTGTGGGGGCTTGTGCTTGAAAATCAGATCAATCTACGAACAAAATTGCAAAATCCGTATTTCATGAAATTTTTTTAGTAAACCAACACGGATTTTCAAATACTTAGGAGCAATCGCTTCCTTAGGATCCCAGCTAACTCCCAATATGCGGGTTGTGACCTTTCGGTTTGCCAAAACCTTAGCCTCCAAACTTTTGTGGGGGCTTGTGCTTGAAAATCAGATCAATCTACGAACAAAATTGCAAAATCCGTATTTCATGAAATTTTTTTAGTAAACCAACACGGATTTTCAAATACTTGGGCGCAAACGATTCCTTAGGGTCCCAGCTAACTCCCAATATGCAGGTTGTGACCTTTCGGTTTGCCAAAACCTTAGCCTCCAAACTTTTGTGGGGGCTTGTGCTTGAAAATCAGATCAATCTACGAACAAAATTGCGAAATCCGTATTTCATGATTTTTTTTTAGTAAACCAACACGGATTTTCAAATACTTAGGAGCAATCGCTTCCTTAGGATCCCAGCTAACTCCCAATATGCGGGTTGTGACCTTTCGGTTTGCCAAAACCTTAGCCTCCAAACTTTTGCGGGGGCTTGTGCTTGAAAATCAGATCAATCTACGAACAAAATTGCAAAATCCGTATTTCATGAAATTTTTTTAGTAAACCAACACGGATTTTCAAATACTTAGGAGCAATCGCTTCCTTAGGGTCCCAGCTAACTCCCAATATGCGGGTTGTGACCTTTCGGTTTGCCAAAACCTTAGCCTCCAAACTTTTTTGGAGGCTTGTGCTTGAAAATCAGATTAATCTACGAACAAAATTGCAAAATCCGTATTTCATGAAATTTTTTTAGTAAACCAACACGGATTTTCAAATACTTGGGCGCAAACGATTCCTTAGGGTCCCAGCTAACTCCCAATATGCGGGTTGTGACCTTTCGGTTTGCCAAAACCTTAGCCTCCAAACTTTTGTGGGGGCTTGTGCTTGAAAATCAGATCAATCTACGAACAAAATTGCGAAATCCGTATTTCATGAAATTTTTTTAGTAAACCAACACGGATTTTCAAATACTTAGGAGCAATCGCGTCCTTAGGATCCCAGCTAACTCCCAATATGCGGGTTGTGACCTTTCGGTTTGCCAAAACCTTAGCCTCCAAACTTTTGTGGGGGCTTGTGCTTGAAAATCAGATCAATCTACGAACAAAATTGCAAAATCCGTATTTCATGAAATTTTTTTAGTAAACCAACACGGATTTTCAAATACTTGGGCGCAAACGATTCCTTAGGGTCCCAGCTAACTCCCAATATGCGGGTTGTGACCTTTCGGTTTGCCAAAACCTTAGCCTCCAAACTTTTGTGGGGGCTTGTGCTTGAAAATCAGATCAATCTACGAACAAAATTGCAAAATCCGTATTTCATGAAATTTTTTTAGTAAACCAACACGGATTTTCAAATACTTGGGCGCAAACGCTTCCTTAGGGTCCCAGCTAACTCCCAATATGCGGGTTGTGACCTTTTGGTTTGCCAAAACCTTAGCCTCCAAACTTTTTTGGAGACTTGTGCTTGAAAATCAGATTAATCTACGAACAAAATTGCAAAATCCGTATTTCATGAATTTTTTTAGTAAACCAACACGGATTTTCAAATACTTGGGCGCAAACGATTCCTTAGGGTCCCAGCTAACTCCCAATATGCAGGTTGTGACCTTTCGGTTTGCCAAAACCTTAGCCTCCAAACTTTTGTGGGGGCTTGTGCTTGAAAATCAGATCAATCTACGAACAAAATTGCGAAATCCATATTTCATGAAATTTTTTAGTAAACCAACACGGATTTTCAAATACTTGGGCGCAAACGCTTCCTTAGGGTCCCAGCTAACTCCCAATATGCGGGTTGTGACCTTTTGGTTTGCCAAAACCTTAGCCTCCAAACTTTTGTGGGGGCTTGTGCTTGAAAATCAGATCAATCTACGAACAAAATTGCAAAATCCGTATTTCATGAATTTTTTTTAGTAAACCAACACGGATTTTCAAATACTTGGGCGCAAACGATTCCTTAGGGTCCCAGCTAACTCCTAATATGCGGGTTGTGACCTTTCGGTTTGCCAAAACCTTAGCCTCCAAACTTTTGTGGGGGCTTGTGCTTGAAAATCAGATCAATCTACGAACAAAATTGCAAAATCCGTATTTCATGAATTTTTTTTAGTAAACCAACACGGATTTTCAAATACTTAGGAGCAATCGCTTCCTTAGGGTCCCAGCTAACTCCCAATATGCGGGTTGTGATCTTTCGGTTTGCCAAAACCTTAGCCTCCAAACTTTTGTGGGGGCTTGTGCTTGAAAATCAGATCAATCTACGAACAAAATTGCAAAATCCGTATTTCATGAAATTTTTTTAGTAAACCAACACGGATTTTCAAATACTTGGGCGCAAACGATTCCTTAGAGTCCCAGCTAACTCCCAATATGCGGGTTGTGACCTTTCGGTTTGCCAAAACCTTAGCCTCCAAACTTTTGTGGGGGCTTGTGCTTGAAAACCAGATCAATCTACGAACAAAAATGCGAAATCCGTATTTCATGAAATTTTTTTAGTAAACCAACACGGATTTTCAAATACTTAGGAGCAATCGCTTCCTTAGGGTCCCAGCTAACTCCCAATATGCAGGTTGTGACCTTTCGGTTTGCCAAAACCTTAGCCTCCAAACTTTTGTAGAGGCTTGTGCTTGAAAATCAGATCAATCTACGAACAAAATTGCAAAATCCGTATTTCATGAAATTTTTTTAGTAAACCAACACGGATTTTCAAATACTTGGGCGCAAACGATTCCTTAGAGTCCCAGCTAACTCCCAATATGCGGGTTGTGACCTTTCGGTTTGCCAAAACCTTAGCCTCCAAACTTTTGTGGGGGCTTGTGCTTGAAAATCAGATCAATCTACGAACAAAATTGCGAAATCCGTATTTCATGAAATTTTTTAGTAAACCAACACGGATTTTCAAATACTTAGGAGCAATCGCTTCCTTAGGGTCCCAGCTAACTCCCAATATGCGGGTTGTGACCTTTCGGTTTGCCAAAACCTTAGCCTCCAAACTTTTTTGGAGGCTTGTGCTTGAAAATCAGATTAATCTACGAACAAAATTGCAAAATCCGTATTTCATGAAATTTTTTTAGTAAACCAACACGGATTTTCAAATACTTGGGCGCAAACGCTTCCTTAGGGTCCCAGCTAACTCCCAATATGCGGGTTGTGACCTTTCGGTTTGCCAAAACCTTAGCCTCCAAACTTTTGTGGGGGCTTGTGCTTGAAAATCAGATCAATCTACGAACAAAATTGCGAAATCCGTATTTCATGAAATTTTTTTAGTAAACCAACACGGATTTTCGGTTTGCCAAAACCTTAGCCTCCAAACTTTTTTGGAGGCTTGTGCTTGAAAATCAGATTAATCTACGAACAAAATTGCAAAATCCGTATTTCATGAAATTTTTTTAGTAAACCAACACGGATTTTCAAATACTTGGGCGCAAACGCTTCCTTAGGGTCCCAGCTAACTCCCAATATGCGGGTTGTGACCTTTCGGTTTGCCAAAACCTTAGCCTCCAAACTTTTGTGGGGGCTTGTGCTTGAAAATCAGATCAATCTACGAACAAAATTGCGAAATCCGTATTTCATGAAATTTTTTTAGTAAACCAACACGGATTTTCAAATACTTGGGCGCAAACGTTTCCTTAGGGTCCCAGCTAACTCCCAATATGCGGGTTGTGACCTTTCGGTTTGCCAAAACCTTAGCCTCCAAACTTTTGTGGGGGCTTGTGCTTGAAAATCAGATCAATCTACGAACAAAATTGCGAAATCCGTATTTAATGAATTTTTTTCAGTAAACCAACACGGATTTTTAAAACTAAGGAGCAATCGCTTCCTTAGGGTCCCAGCTAACTCCCAATATGCGGGTTGTGACCTTTCGGTTTGCCAAAACCTTAGCCTCCAAACTTTTGTGGGGGCTTGTGCTTGAAAATCAGATCAATCTACGAACAAAATTGCAAAATCCGTATTTCATGAAATTTTTTTAGTAAACCAACACGGATTTTCAAATACTTGGGCGCAAACGCTTCCTTAGGGTCCCAGCTAACTCCCAATATGCGGGTTGTGACCTTTCGGTTTGCCAAAACCTTAGCCTCCAAACTTTTGTGGGGGCTTGTGCTTGAAAATCAGATCAATCTACGAACAAAATTGCGAAATCCGTATATCATGAATTTTTTTTAGTAAACCAACACGGATTTTCAAATACTTGGGCGCAAATGATTCCTTAGGGTCCCAGCTAACTCCCAATATGCGGGTGGTGACCTTTCGGTTTGCCAAAACCTTAGCCTCCAAACTTTTGTGGGGGCTTGGGCTTGAAAATCAGATCAATCTACGAACAAAATTGCAAAATCCGTATTTCATGAAATTTTTTTAGTAAACCAACACGGATTTTCAAATACTTGGGCGCAAACGATTCCTTAGGGTCCCAGCTAACTCCCAATATGCAGGTTGTGACCTTTCGGTTTGCCAAAACCTTAGCCTCCAAACTTTTGTGGGGGCTGGTGCTTGAAAATCAGATCAATCTACGAACAAAATTGCAAAATCCGTATTTCATGAAATTTTTTTAGTAAACCAACACGGATTTTCAAATACTTGGGCGCAAACGCTTCTTTAGGGTCCCAGCTAACTCCCAATATGCGGGTTGTGACCTTTTGGTTTGCCAAAACCTTAGCCTCCAAACTTTTGTGGGGGCTGGTGCTTGAAAATCAGATCAATCTACGAACAAAATTGCAAAATCCGTATTTCATGAAATTTTTTTAGTAAACCAACACGGATTTTCAAATACTTGGGCGCAAACGATTCCTTAGGGTCCCAGCTAACTCCCAATATGCAGGTTGTGACCTTTCGGTTTGCCAAAACCTTAGCCTCCAAACTTTTGTGGGGGCTTGTGCTTGAAAATCAGATCAATCTACGAACAAAATTGCGAAATCCGTATTTCATGAAATTTTTTTAGTAAACCAACACGGATTTTCAAATACTTAGGAGCAATCGCTTCCTTAGGGTCCCAGCTAACTCCCAATATGTGGGTTGTGATCTTTCGGTTTGCCAAAACCTTAGCCTCCAAACTTTTGTGGGGGCTTGTGCTTGAAAATCAGATCAATCTACGAACAAAATTGCAAAATCCGTATTTCATGAAATTTTTTTAGTAAACCAACACGGATTTTCAAATACTTGGGCGCAAACGATTCCTTAGGGTCCCAGCTAACTCCTAATATGCGGGTTGTGACCTTTCGGTTTGCCAAAACCTTAGCCTCCAAACTTTTGTGGGGGCTTGTGCTTGAAAATCAGATCAATCTACGAACAAAATTGCAAAATCCGTATTTCATGAAATTTTTTTAGTAAACCAACACGGATTTTCAAATACTTAGGAGCAATCGCTTCCTTAGGGTCCCAGCTAACTCCCAATATGCGGGTTGTGATCTTTCGGTTTGCCAAAACCTTAGCCTCCAAACTTTTGTGGGGGCTTGTGCTTGAAAATCAGATCAATCTACGAACAAAATTGCAAAATCCGTATTTCATGAAATTTTTTTAGTAAACCAACACGGATTTTCAAATACTTGGGCGCAAACGCTTCCTTAGGGTCCCAGCTAACTCCCAATATGCGGGTTGTGACCTTTTGGTTTGCCAAAACCTTAGCCTCCAAACTTTTGTGGGGGCTTGTGCTTGAAAATCAGATCAATCTACGAACAAAATTGCAAAATCCGTATTTCATGAATTTTTTTAGTAAACCAACACGGATTTTCAAATACTTGGGCGCAAACGATTCCTTAGAGTCCCAGCTAACTCCCAATATGCGGGTTGTGACCTTTCGGTTTGCCAAAACCTTAGCCTCCAAACTTTTGTGGGGGCTTGTGCTTGAAAACCAGATCAATCTACAAACAAAAACGCGAAATCCGTATTTCATGAAATTTTTTTAGTAAACCAACACGGATTTTCAAATACTTAGGAGCAATCGCTTCCTTAGGGTCCCAGCTAACTCCCAATATGCAGGTTGTGACCTTTCGGTTTGCCAAAACCTTAGCCTCCAAACTTTTGTAGAGGCTTGTGCTTGAAAATCAGATCAATCTACGAACAAAATTGCAAAATCCGTATTTCATGAAATTTTTTTAGTAAACCATCACGGATTTTCAAATACTTGGGCGCAAACGATTCCTTAGAGTCCCAGCTAACTCCCAATATGCGGGTTGTGACCTTTCGGTTTGCCAAAACCTTAGCCTCCAAACTTTTGTGGGGGCTTGTGCTTGAAAATCAGATCAATCTACGAACAAAATTGCAAAATCCGTATTTCATGAAATTTTTTTAGTAAACCAACACGGATTTTCAAATACTTAGGAGCAATCGCTTCCTTAGGGTCCCAGCTAACTCCCAATATGCGGGTTGTGATCTTTCGGTTTGCCAAAACCTTAGCCTCCAAACTTTTGTGGGGGCTTGTGCTTGAAAATCAGATCAATCTACGAACAAAATTGCAAAATCCGTATTTCATGAAATTTTTTTAGTAAACCAACACGGATTTTCAAATACTTGGGCGCAAACGCTTCCTTAGGGTCCCAGCTAACTCCCAATATGCGGGTTGTGACCTTTTGGTTTGCCAAAACCTTAGCCTCCAAACTTTTGTGGGGGCTTGTGCTTGAAAATCAGATCAATCTACGAACAAAATTGCAAAATCCGTATTTCATGAATTTTTTTAGTAAACCAACACGGATTTTCAAATACTTGGGCGCAAACGATTCCTTAGAGTCCCAGCTAACTCCCAATATGCGGGTTGTGACCTTTCGGTTTGCCAAAACCTTAGCCTCCAAACTTTTGTGGGGGCTTGTGCTTGAAAACCAGATCAATCTACAAACAAAAACGCGAAATCCGTATTTCATGAAATTTTTTTAGTAAACCAACACGGATTTTCAAATACTTAGGAGCAATCGCTTCCTTAGGGTCCCAGCTAACTCCCAATATGCAGGTTGTGACCTTTCGGTTTGCCAAAACCTTAGCCTCCAAACTTTTGTAGAGGCTTGTGCTTGAAAATCAGATCAATCTACGAACAAAATTGCAAAATCCGTATTTCATGAAATTTTTTTAGTAAACCATCACGGATTTTCAAATACTTGGGCGCAAACGATTCCTTAGAGTCCCAGCTAACTCCCAATATGCGGGTTGTGACCTTTCGGTTTGCCAAAACCTTAGCCTCCAAACTTTTGTAGAGGCTTGTGCTTGAAAATCAGATCAATCTACGAACAAAATTGCGAAATCCGTATTTCATGAATTTTTTTTAGTAAACCAACACGGATTTTCAAATACTTGGGCGCAAACGCTTCCTTAGGGTCCCAGCTAACTCCCAATATGCGGGTTGTGACCTTTCGGTTTGCCAAAACCTTAGCCTCCAAACTTTTGTGGGGGCTTGTGCTTGAAAATCAGATCAATCTACGAACAAAATTGCGAAATCCGTATTTCATGAAATTTTTTTAGTAAACCAACACGGATTTTCAAATACTTAGGAGCAATCGCTTCCTTAGGGTCCCAGCTAACTCCCAATATGTGGGTTGTGATCTTTCGGTTTGCCAAAACCTTAGCTTCCAAACTTTTGTGGGGGCTTGTGCTTGAAAATCAGATCAATCTACGAACAAAATTGCAAAATCCGTATTTCATGAAATTTTTTTAGTAAACCAACACGGATTTTCAAATACTTGGGCGCAAACGATTCCTTAGGGTCCCAGCTAACTCCTAATATGCGGGTTGTGACCTTTCGGTTTGCCAAAACCTTAGCCTCCAAACTTTTGTGGGGGCTTGTGCTTGAAAATCAGATCAATCTACGAACAAAATTGCAAAATCCGTATTTCATGAATTTTTTTTAGTAAACCAACACGGATTTTCAAATACTTAGGAGCAATCGCTTCCTTAGGGTCCCAGCTAACTCCTAATATGCGGGTTGTGATCTTTCGGTTTGCCAAAACCTTAGCCTCCAAACTTTTGTGGGGGCTTGTGCTTGAAAATCAGATCAATCTACGAACAAAATTGCAAAATCCGTATTTCATGAAATTTTTTTAGTAAACCAACACGGATTTTCAAATACTTGGGCGCAAACGCTTCCTTAGGGTCCCAGCTAACTCCCAATATGCGGGTTGTGACCTTTTGGTTTGCCAAAACCTTAGCCTCCAAACTTTTGTGGGGGCTTGTGCTTGAAAATCAGATCAATCTACGAACAAAATTGCAAAATCCGTATTTCATGAATTTTTTTAGTAAACCAACACGGATTTTCAAATACTTGGGCGCAAACGATTCCTTAGGGTCCCAGCTAACTCCCAATATGCAGGTTGTGACCTTTCGGTTTGCCAAAACCTTAGCCTCCAAACTTTTGTGGGGGCTTGTGCTTGAAAATCAGATCAATCTACGAACAAAATTGCAAAATCCGTATTTCATGAAATTTTTTTAGTAAACCAACACGGATTTTCAAATACTTAGGAGCAATCGCTTCCTTAGGGTCCCAGCTAACTCCCAATATGCGGGTTGTGATCTTTCGGTTTGCCAAAACCTTAGCCTCCAAACTTTTGTGGGGGCTTGTGCTTGAAAATCAGATCAATCTACGAACAAAATTGCAAAATCCGTATTTCATGAAATTTTTTTAGTAAACCAACACGGATTTTCAAATACTTGGGCGCAAACGATTCCTTAGGGTCCCAGCTAACTCCCAATATGCGGGTTGTGACCTTTCGGTTTGCCAAAACCTTAGCCTCCAAACTTTTGTGGGGGCTTGTGCTTGAAAATCAGATCAATCTACGAACAAAATTGCAAAATCCGTATTTCATGAAATTTTTTTAGTAAACCAACACGGATTTTCAAATACTTGGGCGCAAACGCTTCCTTAGGGTCCCAGCTAACTCCCAATATGCGGGTTGTGACCTTTTGGTTTGCCAAAACCTTAGCCTCCAAACTTTTTTGGAGACTTGTGCTTGAAAATCAGATTAATCTACGAACAAAATTGCAAAATCCGTATTTCATGAATTTTTTTTAGTAAACCAACACGGATTTTCAAATACTTGGGCGCAAACGATTCCTTAGGGTCCCAGCTAACTCCCAATATGCGGGTTGTGACCTTTCGGTTTGCCAAAACCTTAGCCTCCAAACTTTTGTGGGGGCTTGTGCTTGAAAATCAGATCAATCTACGAACAAAATTGCAAAATCCGTATTTCATGAAATTTTTTTAGTAAACCAACACGGATTTTCAAATACTTGGGCGCAAACGATTCCTTAGGGTCCCAGCTAACTCCCAATATGCAGGTTGTGACCTTTCGGTTTGCCAAAACCTTAGCCTCCAAACTTTTGTGGGGGCTTGTGCTTGAAAATCAGATCAATCTACGAACAAAATTGCAAAATCCGTATTTCATGAAATTTTTTTAGTAAACCAACACGGATTTTCAAATACTTGGGCGCAAACGATTCCTTAGGGTCCCAGCTAACTCCCAATATGCAGGTTGTGACCTTTCGGTTTGCCAAAACCTTAGCCTCCAAACTTTTGTGGGGGCTTGTGCTTGAAAATCAGATCAATCTACGAACAAAATTGCAAAATCCGTATTTCATGAAATTTTTTTAGTAAACCAACACGGATTTTCAAATACTTGGGCGCAAACGCTTCCTTAGGGTCCCAGCTAACTCCCAATATGCGGGTTGTGACCTTTTGGTTTGCCAAAACCTTAGCCTCCAAACTTTTTTGGAGACTTGTGCTTGAAAATCAGATTAATCTACGAACAAAATTGCAAAATCCGTATTTCATGAATTTTTTTTAGTAAACCAACACGGATTTTCAAATACTTGGGCGCAAACGATTCCTTAGGGTCCCAGCTAACTCCCAATATGCGGGTTGTGACCTTTCGGTTTGCCAAAACCTTAGCCTCCAAACTTTTGTGGGGGCTTGTGCTTGAAAATCAGATCAATCTACGAACAAAATTGCAAAATCCGTATTTCATGAAATTTTTTTAGTAAACCAACACGGATTTTCAAATACTTGGGCGCAAACGATTCCTTAGGGTCCCAGCTAACTCCCAATATGCAGGTTGTGACCTTTCGGTTTGCCAAAACCTTAGCCTCCAAACTTTTGTGGGGGCTTGTGCTTGAAAATCAGATCAATCTACGAACAAAATTGCGAAATCCATATTTCATGAATTTTTTTTAGTAAACCAACACGGATTTTCAAATACTTGGGCGCAAACGCTTCCTTAGGGTCCCAGCTAACTCCCAATATGCGGGTTGTGACCTTTTGGTTTGCCAAAACCTTAGCCTCCAAACTTTTGTGGGGGCTTGTGCTTGAAAATCAGATCAATCTACGAACAAAATTGCGAAATCCGTATTTCATGAATTTTTTTTAGTAAACCAACACGGATTTTCAAATACTTGGGCGCAAACGATTCCTTAGGGTCCCAGCTAACTCCCAATATGCGGGTTGTGACCTTTCGGTTTGCCAAAACCTTAGCCTCCAAACTTTTGTGGGGGCTTGTGCTTGAAAATCAGATCAATCTACGAACAAAATTGCAAAATCCGTATTTCATGAAATTTTTTTAGTAAACCAACACGGATTTTCAAATACTTAGGAGCAATCGCTTCCTTAGGATCCCAGCTAACTCCCAATATGCGGGTTGTGACCTTTCGGTTTGCCAAAACCTTAGCCTCCAAACTTTTGTGGGGGCTTGTGCTTGAAAATCAGATCAATCTACGAACAAAATTGCAAAATCCGTATTTAATTGAAATTTTTTAGTAAACCAACACGGATTTTCAATTAGTCAGTCTCAATCGCTCCGTTAGGGTCCCAGCCAACTCCTTGTGGGTCGATTATGACCTTTAAGTTAGCCAAAACCTGAACCTCTAAAGATTTTCCTAATTTCTGTAGTTAGCCTCCATGTCCTGCATGTCAGTGCCTAACGAAATTTTGGGTTTTCTTCTATAATTGGAAAAAATTAAGATAAATTAAAAGTTTTTATATGTTTACTGATTGGAAATTATCCGATCTTCCGACTGGCGTACTCGGTTTTGCCCCAAAAGGCCCCAAACAGTTAGCCTCCAACGATTTGTAGTTAGCCTCCAAACTTGCATGCAAGTTACTATGGAAAAAATGTTTTTCGTTTGTAACTCGTTATTTTTAAGGAAAATTAAAAGTTTTTATATGTTTTCCGATTAGAAATGAGCTGATCTTTCGATTGGCGTCCTTGGTTTTGCCCTACAATGCCCCAAAAAGTTAGCCTCCAACGATTTGTAGTTAGCCTCCAAAAACCCTACAACAGCAAATTATTTTTGGAGGCTAAATGGAGGCTAACTACAAATCGCTCGCGATACTCACTTGCATTAAAATAAAACATATGAAATGAAAAGATACCGAACTGAACAAAACGTATCCCGTTAGATTTAACCACAAATCCTACGGGTGCTCCGTTGTCACCACGTGATGGAGCCGAATCATCTGCGCTTTTACTGCAGAACTGTTTATCGATTACAAGAGTCTCTTTATTTTTAGTTGATATGTTGTTTGCAAGCACTTGACATTCTGCCTTGCCAAGTCTTGAAATGTATCCTTTCCGCAAAATCGGAGATTCTTCCTCCTCCTCTGTTGCACCCCATCCGGTGAGAACATATCTAGGTAGCTGCATTTTCCTCAATACAGGACTTACCGGGAGACAAATAGGCTGAATGTGATCTGAAATTATAAAACTATTAAATACTTGAACTAACTAAACTAGAATGCAATACCTTCAAATTCAACATATTTTGCCAACCTGACGAGTGCAATATCATTTGATAAACGCTGACGATTAGCTTGTGGATGATGGGTTATGCATTCGATGTCAATGTCCCGGACTGGAGGTGCGCAGTCTTCATCTGCATTGCAGTCAATTGTTTGACCTATCATGTGTTCGCCCAGCCTTGCCCTTACGCTGAAATAAAGGTTTGTCTTATCAAGGAACTACAGAGGACAGACAAAATTATCAGGACAGGCAAAATTTTCACTTTCAAAAATTCTCATTTTTTTACTTGGACATTTAGCTGCCTATCAATGGTCCAAAATTATTATACATATATATAATAGCTGTCCCGGCAAACTTTGTCTTGCCAAACAGTGGTGGTTTGACAACTGTAGCGCTCAAAACAGCACCGCACTCTAGATTGGTTTGAATTCGATCGTATTGATTTTTTCCCAGCTCGTAAAAAAATCAGAAGTTTCTCATCTTCTTACCTTTCAAGTTGATTTTCGTAACTTTTACTGCTTATAAACACAGCCAGCGTGAATACGAATCGAACCGTGCAAGGGTCATGCTGATCGTTTCATCCGTTCGGGAGTTTTGTTGCCTCAAAGGAACTTCAAACTCATTTTTATATATATAGATATAGATATATGTTTTGAAGTTAAGTAACAAAACATCCGGCACCCAGTAAACCACAGATCGTAATGGGAAGTGCATTCAAAATCGTATATTTTTTCTTCTTATTTGCAAAAATGGAAGATTCCTTCAAATGCTTCCAAAACTCAACTTATCATATTCCCACATAAGCCAAGAGCTCTTTATTTGAAACCCTCACTGTTGTCACTATGAGGGGAACTCCAATAAATTGGTCGGACGAAGTTAAGTATCTAGGGCTCTTACTAGATAGAAACTTAACTTTTAAAAACCACATAGAAAGTATTCAAACTAAGTGCAATAAATACATTAAGTGTATTAAGTATACTCACTTATTAATAGAAAATCAAAACTTTGTCGCAAAAACAATTCTTTTTGATTTATAAACAAATTTTCAGACCGGCCATGTTGTACGCTGTCCCAATATGGTCAAGCTGTTGCAATACCAAAAAGAAGCAACTTCAGAGGATTCAAAATAAAATTTTGAAAATGATTCTGAAGTTGCCTCCCTGGTATTGCAAGTAATGAGTTGCATCAAATTTCTAATATTGAAACTTTGGAACCGATGTCATCTAAAATCATTGCAAACTTTCGTCAAAATTCGTTGCAGTCTTCTATTGTTATGATTAGTTCTTTGTATAATTAGTTTAAGTTAGGTTAGGATTAGGATAAGTTAAAAAAATGTATTTCTGACACGCAGGTGAAAAATGAAGCCTGCAAAAAATCTTAACTGCTACAGCAAATAAAATGAAATATGTTATTAATTAGTATTGATAATAGCTTAAATTTATTTTACCAAATAAGGATAATAGTGTGTTATAATACACAGAACACCTAGATTAAGTTGAAGAATGTAAAATTGAAATTGATTGAGATACTAATAAAGAATATTAAAAAAAAGATGTCGAATTCCGTCACGTCAAGATTAATCTCAAATATCAAACTTGAATCGTTTATTCCGTGTTTTTTTTTTCATTCTTTCGATTATCGAGTTCGCGAAAAGTACTGTTGCGATCAAAATACTATGCTGAATCGTATTATGCAATAAAAATGAGATTCTGTCATTAATTTCAGAACCCTATTGGTCCAAAGGTACAGCGGGGTCGTATGTCAGTTTCGAGCTTTGAAACAAACCTGTCTAAATGTGTAAATTTGAAACACCTACTGAAGACGCTCTTAAGATGTATTTCAAGACATATATTTTGAAACTCACATATGTTTCCTAACTCTCTGGATATGTCCTATGATAGTCTTATAGCATATGTCGCTTCCTTGAACATGAGCATTGGTGACCGTACACTTCGGTTTTATAGCATACTAGCTGTCCAAAAATCGACCCAAAAAACGGATCTTTTAACGCCGCTGGTTTCGGTACGTGAAGTTGACCATTTCTGACGTAAAAAAATACGAGAAATCGATTGGTGTTACATTCATTCACCGCACGGCACGGGAAGTGGTCCATTTTGCCCCATTTTATTACCCTTCTTACACCCATAAGAAGGGTATAAATATCGCTCGAAAAACCGACTTTCGATCCGAGGCCCGGAGGGCCGAGTCTCATATACCAATGAACTCAGCTCGACGAACTGAGCAAATGTCTGTATGTGTGTGTGTGTGTATGTGTGTATGTGTGTGTGTGTGTATGTGCGTTACAAAAAAAAGTCACGCACGTTTCTCAGCCGTCTGACAACCGATTTGAGTTCTCTTGGAAGCAAATGAAAGCTACTACATCCTAGTAGAACGCTATTGAATTTTTTTTCGATTGGACGTTTGGTTACCGAGATATCTCTCGAAGAGTACTTATGAGACATACTTCTAAACTTTTTAAGATTTTTGACCAAGTGTATCATAATAAATATTTCGACCGTTTGTCAATCGATTTGGGTTCTCTTGGCACCAAATGAAAGCTACATCACCCTAGTAGATCGCCCAGAAATTTTATTTCGATTGCACATTTGGTTACAGAGATATCTTTCGAAGAGTACTTCGGATTTATACAACTAAACCTTTTGAGATTTTTGACCAAAAGTATCATAATAAATATCTTAGCCGTCTGTCAACCGATTCCGGTTATCCTGGCACCAAATAAAAGCTACAACATTCTAGTAGAGCCCTATACAATTTCATTAGGATTGGACGTTTGGTTACCGAGATATCTTTCAAAGAGTACTTGGGAGTAATACAGGTTAACTCTTTGAGAGATTTTTGGCCAAGGGTACCATAATAAATATCTTAGCCGTCTGTCAACCGTTTTGGGTTCTCTAAGCCCCAAATGAAAGCTACAATATGCTTGTATAAGGCCCTGCAATTTTATTTCGATTCGGCATTTGATTACTGAGATATCTTACGAAGAGTATTTCAATAAATTCTTTTTACCCTTCTTACACCCATAAGAAGGGTATAAATATCGCTCGAAAAACCGACTTTCGATCCGAGGCCCGGAGGGCCGAGTCTCATATACCAATGAACTCAGCTCGACGAACTGAGCAAATGTCTGTATGTGTGTGTGTGTGTGTATGTGTGTATGTGTGTATGTGTGTGTGTGTATGTGCGTTACAAAAAAAGTCACGCACGTTTCTCAGCCGTCTGACAACCGATTTGAGTTCTCTTGGAAGCAAATGAAAGCTACTACATCCTAGTAGAACGCTATTGAATTTTTTTTCGATTGGACGTTTGGTTACCGAGATATCTCTCGAAGAGTACTTATGAGACATACTTCTAAACATTTTAAGATTTTTGACCAAGTGTATCATAATAAATATTTCGACCGTTTGTCAATCGATTTGGGTTCTCTTGGCACCAAATGAAAGCTACATCACCCTAGTAGATCGCCCAGAAATTTTATTTCGATTGCACATTTGGTTACAGAGATATCTTTCGAAGAGTACTTCGGATTTATACAACTAAACCTTTTGAGATTTTTGACCAAAAGTATCATAATAAATATCTTAGCCGTCTGTCAACCGATTCCGGTTATCCTGGCACCAAATAAAAGCTACAACATTCTAGTAGAGCCCTATACAATTTCATTAGGATTGGACGTTTGGTTACCGAGATATCTTTCAAAGAGTACTTGGGAGTAATACAGGTTAACTCTTTGAGAGATTTTTGGCCAAGGGTACCATAATAAATATCTTAGCCGTCTGTCAACCGTTTTGGGTTCTCTAAGCCCCAAATGAAAGCTACAATATGCTTGTATAAGGCCCTGCAATTTTATTTCGATTCGGCATTTGATTACTGAGATATCTTACGAAGAGTATTTCAATAAATTCTTTTTACCCTTCTTACACCCATAAGAAGGGTATAAATATCGCTCGAAAAACCGACTTTCGATCCGAGGCCCGGAGGGCCGAGTCTCATATACCAATGAACTCAGCTCGACGAACTGAGCAAATGTCTGTATGTGTGTGTGTGTGTGTGTATGTGTGTATGTGTGTGTGTGTATGTGCGTTACAAAAAAAAGTCACGCACGTTTCTCAGTCGTCTGTCAACCGATTTGAGTTCTCTTGGAAGCAAATGAAAGCTACTACATCCTAGTAGAACGCTATTGATTTTTTTTTCGATTGGACGTTTGGTTACCGAGATATCTCTCGAAGAGTACTTTTGAGTCATACTTCTAAACTTCTTAAGATTTTTGACCAAGTGTATCATAATAAATATTTCGGTCGTTTGTCAATCGATTTTGGTTCTCTTATCACCAAATGAAAGCTACAGCATCCTAGAAGATCGCTCAGAAATTTTATTTCGATTGGACATTTGGTTGCAGAGATATCTTTCGAAGAGTACTTAGGATTTATACAACTATAAACCTTTTGATATTTTTGACCAAAAGTATCATAATAAATATCTTAGCCGTCTGTCAACCGATTTCGGTTCTCCTGGCACCAAATGAAAGCTACAGCATTTAAGTAGAATCCTATACAATTTCATTAGGATTGGACATTTGGTTACCGAGATATCTTTCAAAGAGTACTTGAGAGTAATACATGTTAACTTTATGAGAGATTTTTGACCAAGGGTACCATAATAAATATCTCAGCCGTCTGTCAACCGATTTGGGTTCTCTAAGCACCAAATAAAAGCTACAATATCCTTGTATAAGGCCCTGAAATTTTATTTCGATTCGACATTTGATTACTGAGATATCTTAGGAAGAGTATTTCAATAAATTCTTTTTTTATTATTATATTTACTTGTTATCTTGCATTTGTTTTTGACCAATCTGTAGGAAATTATTTTTCAATAAAAAATGCTGACCTCTTACAAAGTGTTTACTAGCAGGTTATTGTTTTCAACAAAAGTATAAATAACAAATTTCAAATATACAGGAATTTTATGAAAACTAACAATATGTTAAATGAATACTTTGAATTTATATATTGTGGAAAAAAAATGCAAGAACCGAACCGATCGTTTTTACACCATAACCATGAATACCAAGTACCGTAAACCGGGGAATTTGCTTAATCTACTGGAAAAGTATCTGATCAATTTCGACCCGGAAATCAATTTGACCCCGGTTTACGGTACTTCGGAGCTTATTTAATCGACTGATTAAGAGATATTAGACAATCTCGCTGATTTTCTTACCCATTTGTTAATCGATTCAAGATCTTTTGGCAGTTAATAAAAGATACAATATTCCAGAATATGTAAGCTATTTTTTAAACATTCCATGCAAGATTCTAGGAAGTGTCTGGCATTTCTGGTAGTTTAGTCCATGGTCCATGATGCTATTTTGGAAACCAATCTAGATGCCAAATCCACAATATTTTCTAGAACTTTTGGTCAATTACACAAAATAAATATGTTAAATACAAATAATTCAACAATAATTTTAATAAGTGTAAGAAGGGTTCTGTTCACCATAGGTGGATTAAATCGGGTTTTTCATACAAAAAGAGAATTAAAATGTACACACTCAGTTGAGCTCGGCTTATTTTCATTCTTTTGCCGAGATCCGCACAGCCGAGCGCTCGGCAATCGCAATTTAACTGACATATCAGCAAAAAGTCAAGTTTATTCATAGCAGCACCCATGGGTGCCGCTATCATCAAACATTAAACGTCAAGCGTTTAACCGAGATCTCAGCAAATGAACTTTAACCGAGATCCGCACAGCCGATCTCGGCATTCTGTTTTAAGTGTGTACTTTCAAACAACCAACACGACTGTACATCGTTATAAATAGCTGCAGGTGTAATTAGGGTTCAATATAAATCATAAACATACATGAAGGATCCTTTTAAATGCTTATTTTGCCCCATATGCCCCAACAACTGCTGGAAATTGTGAATTTTACATAAATATGCATGGATTTTTAATGTTACTGATTTGAATTTGATTTTTTTTTTCACATAAACAAAAAGTGCTAGATTTGTTATCACCAGAATCATCTTCAGTAGTTGTCCAATTTGCCCCATTTTTCCTTATTATCATAGAAAAATGAGATTTAAAATGTATTTATAAGAAACATATACTGCTATGGAAAGTTGACATTAGTTCTAGTTGCAATTGGAAGCTAACAGTTAGCATGCGCATATATTAAATATATTTTCCCTATTTTACCCTACATTCCCCCAAAACTGCTGGATGATAACATTTTTTGTATTGTTTTGTAATGTCACTGGTTGCAATATATGAAGTCCTAGATCATTTTTGATGTATACAAATGCGTTTTACGATTAGCTTTAGAATCATTCACGGGAGGGTACAAATAGCTGTCCATTTTACCCCAATATGCCACGATATGTTGTCGCTTCATGAATGAATTGATTTCCCACATTTGCTTTTGTCCGAATTGATGGACTTTTGGTACTGAAACCAATGTAATCAAAAAGACAGTTAAGAATATGACTTTGGTGGGGAATTCAGGGTATAATAAGCATTAATCTTAATCTAAATTAATGACAAATATGCACACAACTAATTAAATTTGGCATCTTAAGTATGTATATAATTTGGTGCATTAAAACACGCTATATTTAATCAGTTTAGCGCATATTTGACATATTTTATAAAATAAAAATGAGTTTGAAGATTCTTTGAGGCAACAAAACTCACGAACGGCTGAACCGATCGGGATGACTCTTGCATGGTTTGTTTCGTATTCGTGGTGGCTGTGTTTATATGTACAAAAAGTTACGTAAATCAACTAGAAAAGTAAGAAAATTGGTAAAGTACTGATTTTTCATGAGCTGGGAAGGAAAGCAACACGATCGAAATAAAACCAATCTAGACTGCTTTGATGTTATGAGCTCAATAGTTGTCAAACCACCACAGCTTGGCAAGACAACGTTTGCCGGGACAGCTAGTATTTTATAAAATGCTTATTATGCCCTTAATTCCCCATCAAAAGCTGAAATTATAGAAAAAGTCATATATATGTCTTTTTGATAACAGTGCCAATGCTAATAAGGGAAATTAATTTATTCATTACATGACAAAAAATCAGGGCAAATTAATTTATTCATTACATAAAAAATCAGGGCAAATTGGGGTGAGATGAACGGCTATTCATACCATTCCGAGAAAGATCCTAGTATTAATCGATAACCCGCGTTTGTACATATCAAAAATGATCCAGGACTTCATGTTTTGCATCCAACAAAACCATACAAAATGTGTTATTATCCAGCAGTTTTAGGGGAATGTAGGGTAAAATAGGGAAAATATCTTTCATATATACGCATGATAAATGTGAGCATTCAATTTCACCTAAAGCTAATTTCAACGTGTTATGGCAGTATTTGTTTTTAATAACTACGTTTGAAATCTATTTTTTTCATGAAAATAGGGCAAAATGGGGCAAATCGGGCAACTACCGAAGATGATTCTGGTGAAAATAGATCTGGCGCTTTTTGTTTATGCCAAACAAATCACTTCAAATCAGTAACATTTAAAATCCATTCATAATTAGGAAAAAATATGAATATTTACAAGTTTTTGGGGCATATGGGGCAAAATAAGCTTTTAAAAGGATCTTCTATGTAGGTTTATGATTTCTATTGACCTCTAATTACACCTGCAGCTATTTTCAACGATTTACAGTCGTCTTAGTTGTTTGAAAGTACGTTTTGATTCTTTTTTTTTGTATGAAAAAAGGGCAAAATGGGGCAAAATGGACCACTTCCTGTGCCGTGCGGTGAATGAATTTAGCACCAATCGATTTCTCGTATTTTTTACGTCAGAAATTCACGTACCGAAACCAGCGGCGTTAAAAGATCCGTTTTTTGGGTCGATTTTTCCCACTGTGCTTTGTACTGCCATTTTGGTTGTGATTGTTTGATAGCTGTTGTGGGCTCATTTTGGCACCACACTCTAGATTGGTTTCATTTCGATCTTGTTGATTTTCTTCCCAGTTCATGTAAATGGCGGTAGTTTCTTAATTTTTCTACATTTTAGTTTATTTTTGCAACTTATTTAACTTATAAACACAGCCACCATGAAGACGAATCGAACCATGCAAGAGTCATGCTGATCGGTTCATCCGTTCGTGAGTTTTGTTGCCTCAAAGGAAGTTCAAACTCATTCATATATATATAGATGTCGTTTTCTTACCCATTAATATCTATTTTAAATGAACCACTTACACATCCCTAGGTATGAAAGGCATCGCTCCTGTTAGAACATATCGATTGTTGATAAGAGTTCCAACCCTTTGCCAATATCCACTGGCATGGATCAACAGCGCCATCCAGGGGAACTCGAAAACTCTTGTGGGTTGGCCACTGTACACTCGATTTGGAGTGTAGACTCCACATTGCCGCGGAAGTTTACGTCCGTTCGTATTCGTTGCAGTTACGTTCCTTGCAACGCAGACCTTCCTGTTGATGGGTTCTCCTTCACCGATGAGATGTTTCAGATGGGTATTTTCTCTTATCCACGATAGATAGTCATGGATCTTGGTGAAAACACCATACCCTTTCGTGTAGCACTTTGCTTTGTTTTCATCTCGTGCTCTTGTAAACGCTACGATACCTCCTAAATACCAGACTCCGTTGTCTTCAAAAAATAGCCCTCCGCCACTGTCACCATTGCATATGCCAGTGCCATTTGTATAGCCAGCGCAGAACATTTGTTTCTTCAACGATGGACCGAAAGCCTCAGGATCACTATCCAGACAGGTAATGGTATCTACCACCGGTAACTGTGCTTCTCTCAAAATACTAGATGCTGAATCGAATTCAGTTAAGCCCCATCCGACCACCGTTCCAACCTTATTGATTAGATTTTGCTCCAGGCTCACACACACTGGTTGGGCATATTGGTTGAACTTCACTTCTGAATTAAGCTCCAGAATAGCGATATCGTGTTGATGACTTTGCCACGTATAGTTGGCTAAAATGTTAACGGATTTAACGGAATGTCGCTGTCTGTTGTAAAATGTGAATAAATCATGTGTACCGACATCAACGAAAATATTGTTCACGTTCTGCTGAAGTCTCTCCTTACGGTTTATAGTACAATGTGCTGCAGTGAGAATGTAAGTTTTGGAAATAATGGTTCCACCGCAGACATATTGGAACAAGTGAAATATTGCAACGTGCCAAGGCCATTTTCCTTCCGTAGTTTCTATTCCATTGAGGATCGTTGGAACTGTTTCCGACCGGGATATTTGTTGCCGCAAACCACATTTAAGTTCGTTTCCCTCGACATTTGATCCTACTAACACTATACTGGTTAAGAATAAGACAAAGTCCAAAAAATCTAACTTCATTTTCAAAAATCACCCAGCACCAAACTAAGCACTACAAATGATTCATGGGATAAGTCGATGTTAATATTTATTTAAAATTTAAACTGCAAATGTGGGAACTCCGAACGCGATAACAGACGCCAACGTGAACACGAACTTGCATTCGATTGATATTATTAAAATTGAATCGGCTCATCCGAATGGTGATGCCACTTGCGAGGTTACTTATAGAATACGAGGTATTCCACTCGATCAGGTCATAAATACTCGAGAGAATACGGCAATCTATGGATGGCCGGTAACGAAACACCGCACCGTCAAGTGAGGTTGCTTTGTTTACTGTTATGCGAAAATGGAAAAACAGTCGAGGGAGAAAGATTCTTAAGGACTCATTACACATGATAAAACTACTGTTCCCTATTATTATTTTTTTAATTAACCAAGTAACCAGTAAGCATTTGAAATAGTATTCCTTCAGCATTATAATGGTCTTCACCACAATACGTTGAACACCTATGTGCCTAAGTCTCATTTTGCACCCAATTTCAAAACTATAAAATTGTGGTTCTCATCCGTGTCGCAACGAAAATTCGTAAAATTTTGACAGTTGATAACAAAATCTTTCTAGTTTATGGAACCGGGATCATGGTTCCGGATTTTACCGTTGTTCCGGATTTATTGACGGGGATACTGCACAGATAGAGGTGCAACCTTTAATTCGCCTTCAAAAGCTAGCTTGCGATATTCCAAACTATGATTTTTCAAAACAAGAGTATGCCGGGGTTCGTGGCGTAGTGGCTACACGTTCACTTCATAAGTGTATGGTTATGGTTCGATCCCAGTCCCGGCACTTGCAATTTTTCGTCAGTTGCTCTTCCCCCCAGAGAGCGCGACTGACACCTGACCCTGAGCATATGCTCTAACGGACCCGGAAACTTTGATATCGGCTAACGGCAACTTATAATAGACCCCCAATCGGACTGGAAAATGAACAAGAACCACGCATCAACATCTTCGTGCTCATCATTCTACCATGAACAGGGTAGAAAAGTGTCAGCAGCGCAAAGGCAACATGTTCGATATAAATACATTCAGACGCTGTTCAAAGTGTAAGTGCAGCTTTTGCTACACAAGTTCAACCCGGGTAGAGGTGAATGGCAAACCAAAAACAAAAGAATAACAAATTTTATTGTCATATCTTATTTTGTCATTCATGAGTTCTTCATGAAGAGCTTAAAACAACATGTGAATAGCATAATATGATATCATATCAAAATATTCCTTTCGCTTGTCATTTTAAAATTTGGAAGAATAACTACTGAATGTCTTATTTTGCTATCATAACAAATTTTGGTGAGATATTGTTGACCTTTTGCGAGTTTGATGAAGTCGCAGTTTTGGCACTTATCAAGAACAACATAATGACAAAATTTGAATTTTGGTTATTCTAATGGTAAATTTTGATATTTGTTTGCAATTACTTTCCATCCAAAAAACTTATAAGTTTTCATTTTGTTATTGGAATAAACAACTTACCCTTATTTTGGATGACAAGAGAATAACTAATTTTGATATTTTTCTATTTTCAATAACTCAATAATGGTATATTTTGCAATTCTCTATCTTAATTTTTTGTTCTTGGTTTGCCATTGTAATGTCAAAATTTGACATTCTTTAGTTATTTTATCGAACAATGTCAGTTATTATTTTTGCCCTTTTGTCACTTATTTCAAACAAACCAATGACAAATTTTACCATTCAGTAATTCTTTTTGAATGGTAAAACTTGCAATTGTTTTGTAATTCTTTTCTGCCCGGGAACTTATTGGACGCAGTGGCTTAAGTTCCCCGACAGGGGAGGAAAAAATGCAGCTGCCAAGGTCCTGTCCATAAACTACGTAGACTCTTAGGGGGACCGGGGGGTCTGGCCAAAGTTTACGCTCCATTCAAATTTCGAAAATTTTGTATGAACAAAAGTCTACAAGGGGGAGGAGGGGGGGAGCGCCAGGTTTCCGGAACATCCCGTAGAAGTGACCAGTGTATTCAAAACCTCTTCGAACGTGTGTCAATAAACTTTTTTTTAATTTTTAATTTAATTTAATTTAGGTTTCAGGACATATTAAAAAGTGGCCACTTCCCTAAGGGCACCAGATTTCCGGAACATCCAGAGAAGTGGTCAGTGTACTCAAAATCCTTTGAAACATGTTCCAATAGTCTTGTAGTTTGGAATGTTGCAAGCTAGTTTTTGAAGGTGAATTAAAGGTTGCACCTCTATCTGATAAGGAGGTTACCCCAGTACCCCCGGCCATAAATCCGGAACAACGTTAAAATCCGGAACCATGATACTGGTACCATAAACTTGAAGGATTCTGTGATCAACTGTGACTGACCTGCCGCCGAGGAGTCAGTTCGAAGTCATTTAGGTGGTCCATGGTAATGGGCTGCCACAGCAACCCACGATTTGGTTCACGATCAATCGCACTTACCAGGACCTCGTCGATTACTATAGAATACATCCTTGCCTCACTCCAGCAACGACCCGAATGGCATCGAACAACACACCGTGTTGTGCAGTACTCTGCACGAAAATGCCCTGTACTGTGCTTCAATGAGGCCGATAATTTTCTCAGGGACACCCTTGCACTCAAGGGCTTCCCACATGTTTTCGTGATTGAGACAGTTAACCCTCGAGCGATCGCGCTGTTGTATTTTGTACAACACGTTGCAAAAATCTCGCTTTTTGTACTCAGCATTAGCGTGGTGCTGACGCAGGTAGTCAACCGCGCGAGTTACGGAAGGTTAAAAGCTTTTTCGAAATCAATGAACACCAGGTAGAGAGATTCTTGGGATTCATTGATTTGCTCCAAGATGATACGGAGCGTGACAATTTGGTCCACACAGGATCGTCCAGCACGGAATCCTGCTTGCTGCCGCTGGAGAGTTGCGTCAATTTTCTCCTGCATCCGGTTAAGGATCACTTTGCAGAGGACTTTGAGAACGACGTACAGCATAACCCAAGTAACAATCTTGATTCTATTTGGTTTTATTTGTTTTTATGATAGTTTTATCAAAGCATTACATATTCTAGTTGATCTTATCAGAGATTCAGCTGAGCACAACTATTCTTCAACAATATGTGGTTTTAAAAACACCTCCAAGAATACTTGGGATTCAGGCCATAAAGCCATAAACACAACAAGAACTGTTGAACTTATTGTCAGTTTTATAAGGCTCTCGTAGTTATCTTCAATTAACCATTCTTGAGCAAGAGCAACTGTTCTCGAGTGAGAACAGTTTGGTATAAGAAAAATGAAAAAAAAAACTTGAGCATCAGATTATGTATGTTAACGATCCATTATCGCTACCAATCAGGAAAATACGTCCCGTAAACCTACCTTAACGCGGGGCAGTGTCAAGCTCCTCCGTTTCCGGCATCCGAAAAGATATGGTTTGGTCATTGGACGTCGATTTTTGTGTAATCGGTGATCGATTCATCCGACTACATTGACGACATAATGAAAATCAACTTCTTACCTGGCCGGAGGAACGTTGTACTGCATTGTATCAAGGTTTCCGGGACAGGTGCTCCCGGGTGGCAGCGGTACCGGGCTGCAGAAGGAATTTTTAAAATGAGGAAGACCAGTTTTAATTGCCGACTCACATTATTATACACAATCCATCGCAGTGCGATGGAATTATTTGTTTGTTTACATTTTGGCATCAAGATTTATGACGTTCTTGGCGGAGTTTGCATAAATCGGCAATAAGAAAGTCATAAATCGGTGTACTCTTGAGTAACCCTTCTTAAACTTGGTCAAGTTGAAATAAACTTAAGACGGTTTTTTGGTGCTTTTGGTGAAGAACGTTATAAATCTGAGGACTCTTGAGTTACACTTTTAACACTTGATTGAGTTGAAAGAAATTTAAGACGATTTTATGGTGATGTTGATTAAAATCATCGATTATTAATGACGACTCCGTGGATTTCAATGGAAGCCATATTGAGAAAACTCATGAATAATGTTCTCGTGACTTGAAATAATAATTTTAAAGATTCTCCTATTGCAATATTATCGAAGCGCGTTGCAATTTTCGGAAGTATCTTGCAACATATATACGATAAATTTCGCTTGGCAGTTGACAACCTTGTTACACTACGGAAGTATTCCAGTTTTGTGTTAGGAAGTAATCCCAAATACAATGTTGCATAATTGATTATCATGAAATTTTTCCCCGAGTCAATTTTTTTTCCTGCAACAAAAAAGCTGCTGCAGCAACTGAAGCTGTCAGAAGTAGTCAATTTTATTATCGTTTTATGGTACACTCGAAGAGCTCTACAAGGAAATACCAATTCGCCTAGAGGACAACTTGAGAAGTACAACAGGTTTTAAGAGAATCTTAAAATTAGTTCTCCAAGACTATCTTAGGATGGGCCTCTTCCGTCTTATGGCGGGTTTATGATTGTTATGACGTAGTTATGCAGAGTTATTTGGTTTATGCTTGGTTTTAAAGAATAGGTGTTGAAGAATTCTTCAAAAGCATTATAAAATTAATTTTGTTACTTGGGAATGATACCCCGTCAATTATCGCATACAGTCAGGTCACCCTTTTTAGGCTCCTTTACAAAGACGCCTAGCATCCAGTCGACCGGAAATGTCGCGGTTTCTCAAATGTTGCAGAATGATTGATGCAGCAGTTGTACAGATACTACGAGATCAGCTTTGAGCATCTCGGCTGATATGCGATGGACCTCCGGGGCTGTTCGATTTCATGCTACGGATGGCTGTTTCTCTGTCCAGCACTGATGGGGCTTCAGTGTTGACACGGGTAATGCGTCGAACCCTTGGCGGATCATGCTGAGGTGTTTATGATGTAACCGACACTTGAAAAAGGTTTCTAAAGTGCTCGAGGTAACGTTTCAGCGTCCAGATGTGTCTTTTACAAACATCGTACCATCATCTTAGTCCCAATAAGGCGACGTGAGACATCGTAGAGGCTGATGGGCTACAGCTGTGGCACCTCTTGTTTTCGCTCGCTCTATTGCGGCTTTGTCGTTCCTTCGCTCCTCTTTCTTCCTCTAGGTGTCATATGTGATCCATTGCTTTCTTCGGATGCGTAGCTCACCCAAATTATTCTCGCCGGTGGCGATGAAGGCGT
This sequence comes from Aedes albopictus, assembly GCF_035046485.1. Taxonomy (NCBI): domain Eukaryota; kingdom Metazoa; phylum Arthropoda; class Insecta; order Diptera; family Culicidae; genus Aedes; species Aedes albopictus. The sequence continues at coordinate 190,209,335 of NC_085138.1, forward strand.
TCTTGATGGCGCTCCATTGATCTTCTACGCTTCCACCTTCTGGAATATTCGCAGCATGGTTCTCTAGCTCCTCGACGATGGACCTTTTCACCGCAGTGTTTTCCAGTCGGCGTGTATTGAACCGCCGCCCGATTTCCTCCTCCTGTCGTGGTGTCGTTGCAATGCGCAGTCGGATCGCGCCGATTATTAGCTGATAGTCGGACACAATGTCAGCGCTACGTTTGTTCTGCACATCTAGAAGGCTCCGCCTCCATTTCCGGTTGATGCAGATGTAGTCGATTTGATTTTCCGTGCCGCAATCACGTGAAAGCCATGTAACTTTGGGCACTGGTCGAGTGATCCCCCAATCACCACGTGATTGTTACCACAAAACTCTGCAAACAGCTCTCCGTTTTCGAAGATTGATATGTCGTACGGCATGTTTAGGTTGAAAACCAGAAGTGTCCCCAATGAGGCCCCGCGGAACCTGTCACGGGGATCCGGATGGGCCAACTTATTCAAATCCGGTTATAGCAGTTATGTTTCACTGTTCACAACAAAAATTTCGTTGAAAGTCGATGGTTCAAACACAACAACACACGAAATAATCACTTGTAGCCATTTTGACAACCTCCTGACCCCAGCACAATCCGGAATATCGCCGGAATGGTTCCGGATATTGCATGGCCACTTGAGTATTATAAACAAGCATCAATTTATGATCAATTGAGGGCGACTTGAAAATTGACGAAATGCCAGCAGTTTGATAAACCTCGAAACAGGTTCCCCAGGGCCCATTCCGAAGGCCACCATAGCCACCCGAAGCGGGTTTGAAGGCCTATTTGTGTCCTGCCGGACAGCTACCATCTGTCTGAAAAACATTGCCGAAGACACCAACATTCTATCTAGCAAAGCATTTGATCTACTACTAGATGTCTTTAGCCGTAACGGGACACCATTTGCAAAACACTGTTTTCACGCGAGCGTAACGCTGCGCTCTCAAAACTCAATCAAGAATATTTCCAAAATATACATGTTTTTCAGTAAAACTCACTTCGGCAATCTTTTTTGCATCAATCCAAAGAAGAAATGTCTAGAAGACTCTATTATTCAAAACCTCATAACAGAGCTGATATACGCATTTCAGTTTGAAAATTTTAAAAAGAAGATTTCTGCGATGGTGTCCCGTTACGAAATGTAACATGTTATACAAAGAAAAAAAATGAAAAATGAAATGTAAAAATTGACAGCTATTGAAAAATATTGTAGCGTATATTGTATTTTCCCGGGTGAGCCCTTCTGGGTCACCTCTTGATTAGGATAGAGACGAACCAGCCAAAGGCTGAAAGTCTCTTTAATAAAGACAAATCAATCAATCAATCAATGTTATACAAAGTAAATTGAAATCAAAACGTCATAAAACAAGTATTGCATCAGGAAGTATATCTAATAAGCTTGTTATAAAAACTGTTAAATCACATGGTCATGAACATAATATTCGATTGCAGACGTCATTTGTTCACGAAAGTTAGTTCCTCGCGGTGACCCGTTACGCTGGAATGTGTCTAAAGGTTCTCTTTGTCTTGTAATTTGGCAGCATCGGTTGGCGCGAAACATTGGATCATGGTAAGGTTTCGAATCCGTGTTCTGAATCTGGCTACAATTATCCTCCCATGATTACTTAGGTTCGCAGAAGTGCGAAGATGAGCGCAGCGTGGGCATGAGAGCTGAGCAAGAAACCAATTCCACGGTAGCGAGGAGCGTGTTCACCTTGTAGACCAGTGTATAGTAGAATTTGACCCGACGCCAATCTGCTGTGTTCTTCAAAGTTCGGCCAACGGACTTCGCTTAGTCCTAAGATCTCAGGCATGTCTCATTGGCTAGTTGTGCCAGTTTACCCTGCTGGGCTAGGGTTAATACATTCCAAGTTCCAATTCTTGTCCGTTGTTTCGCGCTAAAAGTTTCTGCCGTCGAATCAGTTCGTAACGTAATCTTTCATTTTCGGTTACGGTTATGGTTTTGGGTTTCTAGAACAATAGGTCCCTTATCCATCGTGGTGGCGCTGCCACCTTAGGTAGAGGAGCATTTCATACTCAGCCGCTGCATGCCAGAACAGACGCTGTTTGAGCCACACCTCCTTGTTGAACAGACGCTCGGGACGTACCCCCTTAATCTAGCTGAAGTCAGAAGGACAACAGTGCCCAGGCTGCACTACCAGCTAAGCACACAACTCTTGACCCGTGGGAGCATGAGGTAGGAACTTGTGAGGACCAGAGCTATGTTGGATGCTCTACTTATAGACTCACCGTTTTGCAGCACAGTTTATGCTTATTCAAGGTAGCTATGCATTAGAATTGCTTATGTAGGGCAGCAAAAAGTTTACATCTCTAATACGATTTGCTGTATGTACAGCTTTTTCAAATGCTTAGTAGTAACCTGGGTAAAGTACCACATAATATTGGACACTACCCAAATACTTTTCGCACTGCGAACATTGTTAGGGGCAAGCCCAATAATTAACCCGTTACTCAAGCGCCACGGATAAGGAAATTCTCCATTCCGCGGTCGGGTCGTCGTCGCCGCAAGATCATTAGCCAATCACCTTGGGCCCGGCATAAACCAGACCTTTGTCTCCGCTGGTTGTCGTTGAACGTTGGCCATCGAGTGAGTCTCCGCGTGACGACCATTCTGGTGTGTCATTTCAACACTCTTCGGACGGACTGTACAGAACTGGAAAAATGGTGCACTTTTTAATTAGACGGTTTTTCTCGATGGTCTCGTCTCGTCGTTACCATTTCGAGCGTTTCTGGTGTGACCACTAGCTGCGCATTGGACTTTTGGGCATTTGGCGCTAAGGTTAGGTTGTATAGTTTCAAAGTAAGCCATCATTATATTTTTTATAGAAACGGAATTGGGATGGGCCTTGTGAGTGTTTATTCTAAGTGCACTACTGGTGCTGATACAAGAAAACTTAAGGACTTTAACAAGTAATTAAGTATTGAAAAGGACCATGTTGTTCAATAACATCTAAGTTGAAATATTAAACAACCGTCATAACAGCTGAATGATTTCGTTTTCGTTTCAAATGGCTTTGTTGATTCTATCGATCCTATTTTACTCCAAAATACTTCATGGGCAGCTCTGATTCTCCCTCCACTATGGGTCCTTTTCTGGCTCATGATCTTAGTTTTTTGAAGGCTCAATCGTATGATTGCGTGATCTTAGTTGCATCACATTGAACGACATATTTTGTTAATAATTAATATCGCCAGAACAAAATCCATATTTCATATTTTTGTTACATAACATAGATCACTATCGAGCGGTCGCCAGATGTTCGCCAACGCCAATCCTTTGGACAACAGCATTCCATTCTAGTCGTTTTGTGTGACACACATGCTGAAACCATTGCAATGAAATCAATATGATTTATTAAACACGTTCCATGATCTGTGCACAGTGCATTCTACGTCATTTATGCAGCCAGTCAGCAGCGGTTAGAATACGGGAGCATGATTTAATTGAACCACTTTTTAGCGAGTAGGCAATTTTTCTGGTTCATTTTCTACGCCAAAACTGGTCCTTCAAAGGCGGCCCACATTCAAGCCTTAGCAAAGGTTCTCTGCGTTTCTAGCCGAACCTCTGCGCGCCAACTCTGGTCTGCGGTAGTTCAAAACATTGCGACAATCCACCAGGGAGAGTCAATTGAACTGCAAGTCAATCAGCTGTTCGGTGTCGCCAATGAGTTACTACAGAGTTAACCTCGCCGGTGCGGTGGTGCTCTGGACGGTTGATTTTCATTCACAACTGCACACGGACTGACCGGTAGCAACGTCCGTGGTCACAAGAAGTGCAACTTGGTGCAGTTGAACTCGCGCTCAGAACCTGTTATGCTACGGTGGTGCACTGTGGCTTCAAATGTGTAGATACTGGTGAAAAAATCCGAGGGATAGAGGACCGAACAGAGATTTTCAGTTATCCTTATGATCGACTTTTCATGGCGCTCTTTCAGGGAACCTGCCCTTTTTCCCTACCTGTCCTTATCCTTCCCAGTCAACCAGTGATCGTATAAGATGTTGAATAAGATGCTAAAGTGGATGCGATATGCGTACATTTTACATGCGTCTAAATGGAGGCATGTACGCATATGGCCTCCACTTTATAATCTTATGCAACATCGTATACGATCACTGGTTGTCTGGGTTATTCCATCCTTAATTTAGTTCCTTTTCCCACTGGTAGATAATGAAATATGCTTATTTTTATGACAGCAGACAAGACAGCAGACATTTGTACCAGTCTTAAATGGAGGATAACATGCCTCTGGAGCCAGCCTTCTGATATCTGATTCATGATAGCCAATCCAAATGCGCAACTGTAAATATTCTTTATACAAAAAGCGAAACACCTTCTTCATCTTCTTCTTGGTGTCACGTCCCCTCCAGCGGCAAAGCCTGCTGCTCTGCTTAGTGTTCTACGAGAACTTTCACAGTTATTATCTGAGAGCTTCCTCTGCCAATGACCATTTTACATGTGTATATCATGTGGCAGTCACGAACATACTCTATGTCCAAGAAAGTCGAGGAAATTCCCATTACGAAATGTTACTGGACTGACCGGAAATCGAACCCGTCACCTTCAGCATGGTCATGCTGAATGCCCACGCCTTTACCGCTGTGGCTATAGGGGCTCTAGCGAAACATGTCCACCTTAGATGGGTGTCGACCAACTTTTCACTCAATTTCGTTGCAAAGGACCACCCTCATTGACCATTGTGCAACTGCATGCTCACTTGAAAAGAAGAAAAACAAATCTCTTCGACACACGTGGTGGGAAGAAATGCAACTGTCAGAGTTTGTATCTCTATACCGCTACAGACGTGCCATAGAAAAGAAAAATGTAACATTCATCTGAAACGACTTTTTCCAATGGCAGCCAGCGGACTGAATTATCCTCCCCAGAACGTTTCTCATCGGGTCAACACCGACACACGGGGGTTGTGGTGTACGCATGTGAAGTGTATTTATAAGACCGCCTCAGAAGATTTGGCCTCAAACCAAAGATACATCTCGTCAGGGTAGAGTAGCCAGTGACAGAATCAGAATCCTTTTTTCGGTTAGATACAGTACGTGGAAAGAGTGTCGTTGAAGAGGTACACTATGATTGGAAAGGTGATTGTTACTTGTAAAAGAACTTGAGTGCTTATATTCCAACATGCCATTTGAATTGGGTTTTGTTCAGAGTGTAAAAAAATCGAAGATTCAAAATGAAAATTGACATTCTTATTTTTTTATTCGTGTTTCGTCACATTCATTGTCAGCTGAATGCATTTCTTTTTTCATTCAATTCCCTGTCATTAGACTATTTTCTTGAACATCGTATAATAATCAATTATTGTTATTGTGTAGAATTAGCCAAGTGTTAAAATACACACTAAAAAAAATATTGTTAACAAACACAAAATTTGATTACTGATAATTACTGGTCCAATTAATTACTACATATATCCAAGTTTTGTGGTGATTGGAAGTTTAATCGGGAGTTATGGTCTAGTTTTGTTTCTTAGTGGAAATTATCAGTGACAGAAAAAAAACGAATGAATAAGTGAAAAAAATCATTCACCAATATGAATTTTATTTTGATCCCTCAGTTGAGAATTTTCAAAATTCACGTTGATTTCACTAATTGAAAATAATTTTAAACTCAGGTTTTTTTACTTCTGAGAAGTATTTAACGTATAAATTCGTGCTATTATTCTGGACTTAGTCATGCTGTAGGTTAGAATGTGATGTTCTTTTGAACAAAGTCTTTGTTTCGAGTGTTGTACGTGTAATGTAGTTTGGGGGTATTTTGCATAAGGGAAAATTGAAATTTGTGCCGCACGTATTGCATATACAGTGTAGAGTGGATCATCGTTTATATGAAAAAATGAAAAAATCAGTGATATGCCATCAGATCAAAGCTTTTTTGATCCTATTTCAGGACCCAAATAAGTGTGCCAAATTTGGGCAGGATCGGTTATGTCTACGTTTTGCGCATCGCGTTTGAAGTTTGTATGGGGTTTCACATGGGAAAACACACTTTTTTGCATTTCTCTCATAACAAGCTCGAATTTTTCTAAAACCATGTAACCAAAAAGGTAAAAACATAGCCTAGGGTGTGCCGAAAAACTTCGAAGACCGCGAGGTGATCTGATGCTTATGAAAAAAGTTATAGCGTTGACATTGCTTGCCGAAACGGCATGATTTTGTTGCTATTGTTATTCCTTTATATGTTAAAACATAAACACATGCATGCGGTTCGTTGGTTATAACTATTTTCACAAGCATCGGATCGCTTTGCGGTCTTCAACAAAGTTTTTCAGAACATCTTAGGTTATCATTTTATAGTGTCGGTTAAAAAGTTTCAGACAAACTTTTTCAACTTATGACAAAAATGCAAAAAGTATGTTTTCCCATACAAAATCCCATACAAATTTCAATTGCAATCAAGGATGCCATATGTACAGATTTATCTGTATTATACAGATTTTTTAACATCTGTACAGATTGCGTTTATATGGAATACAGATTTTTTATTTGTATAGGATACAGATTTTTGACTCAAGTTTTATACCGCTTCTGATTCGTATGCAGAAGGTCATGGGTTCAATCCCTGGCCCGTCCTTTTCATCCTACTTTGTATCTTTCTATCCACTTTCTCTCACTCTCTCTTCTCTACATATACAACTCATATATATTCATATGTTCATTGCCATCGCTAGAACCAGAAACGAATTGAAAAAAGTCGTTTCCCTCCCTTCCAACTTCCACTCACAGCACAGTGTATATATAACGCCTATAAGTTATGCAACCAAAGCGTGCTGTGCCGCTTGACCTTATTCACCTTATTCACCACTATAACACTATAAATAACCCTATCCATGGATCGCATCACCGACCCAACGGTGACTCCCAGATCTCCCATCCTTTCCGTCTAAACAAATACCCCAGTCCGTGCGGGTTGTGGGACGCAGAGTGCTCTCGGTCTCTAGTAGCAACAACCAGTACACTCTAACATTCCTTTCCCTTCCCAGCTGACTATAAGGACTTGGCCGGCGCCGTTATTGATCAAATATGCATGAGCTGCTAAAAATTGCACTTTGAGATTAAGTGGAATGTCCCAGCCCCTTATTCAGTTGGATCACAGTGCAACTGGTACCAGTTCAGATCAATCACGGAGGAGCAACCATTGACATGTATAGTCAGAATTGATCGTTTTTGATCGATACAGATTTTTGACTCAAGTTTTGTATGGGATACAGATTTTTGAACGAGTGATACAGAAAATCATCTGGCATCGCTGATTGCAATGCACAAAGTGTAGACGTAACCGATCGTGCTCAAATTTTGCGCAGATACTCAGGACCCGAAACGGAACCAAAAAAGCTTTGATCTGAGAAAACTGTTCCGATGACCCACGCTAATATACACCGTGTCCAATAAGTTCTTATACAAAATCAAATTGAATTCATTTCACAGGATTTTCAAAGTAAATTTATTTATTGAAATGCCATCTAACACTGAAAAAATACAGTATATGTTTGAGAAATATTTGAAACCAATTTTTAGTTCAATAGGTTTTAAAAACCATGACGAAGAGAACAAAACGGTCGAAAACACGAATCACACTATTTGTGATTCATTAATAGTTATTTATGTAACGAGTTGCAAAAAGTTGATTTTTTCAGCACGAGGCTTGCCGAGTTGGATAAATACGAAGAGTGCTGAAAAAATCGAGTTTTGCAACGTGTTCCATACTAGTTATTTATGTAACAAGTTGCAAAAAGTTGATTTTTTCAGTACGAGTCGTACATTTATCCAACGAGGCTTGCCGAGTTGGATAAATACGAAGAGTGCTGAAAAAATCGAGTTTTGCAACGAGTTCCATACAAAATTTTATGCAATGTTTTTTTCATTATACAACTCATTTGAGTTGCATAATGTTCATAATGCAACTCAAATGAGTTGCATAATGAGCATTATGCAATTATTTTTCATTATGCAACTCATTTCAGTTGCATAATGAACCGGTACGGAAAAGTTGGTCATTATGATACTGAAATGAGTAGTATAAAATAGAAATTATGATACTGAATTGCAAAAAAAATTTTATGCAATGATTTTTTCATAATGCAACCCATTTGAGTTGCATAATGTTCATAATACAACTCAAATGAGTTGCATTATGAACATTATACAACTATTTTTCATTATTCAACTCATTTCAGTTGCATAATGAGCCAGTTCGGAAAAATTGGCCATTATGATACCAAAATGAGTTATATAAAATGTAAATTATGATACTGAATTGCATAAACAATATACTGCAATAACAGAATTGAAAATAAGGATGTTTGCTCATAGTAAATCCACAAATTTCAAACACGATGCCCAACTTGTACTTGAGACTCAATCTGAAAGATAACTTTGATCTAGTTAAAGTCAGACATGTTATCGTTCAAATGCTTCGATGATGTTGTAAGCAATCAATAAATTCCAAATCCTGTGGAACTCAAAGGAGAATATCAAGTTGACATGGAAGATTGGACGACAATTAGAATTGATTCACCGAAGTTATTAACATTTTACTAAAGTGTTACTTTACTGCTAAAACCTTGGTTTAGCCTGTAATTGGTTCCCGAAGGCTAACTGCGGATCAGTGGCAATTTGAAAAGCGAACAATTTTACCTCTCATTTGCAACTAAGTTTGTTAAATTGGGTTTTTTAATTAAGAAAAAAATATTGATTTTTTCATTTTATACGAAAGAGCACCTTTTTCTGAGCTTCTATGATTTTTTCAGATTTTTTGAACTTTCATTTTGATACTTTAATTCAATTTCGAAGATATTTTTTTAAAACACCTTTTGACAGCTGGGCAACTGCTTGACAGCTCCGCCCTGTACAAAATGCGCCGAGCGGTGATTCAACAAATTGCTCCCATACAAACTTCAAATTTATTTTTAAATTTCTTCTTTAGCGGTGTTGAGGTAATTCCATATTCTGAATCTGTATGCAAAACTGAGCTGAAATCCAAATTTTCATGAATTTTGGTGCCCGGGAACCTATTTAAAAATCATTTTGAAGTTTGTATGGGAGCGATTTGTCGAATCACCCCTCATCGCAATTTGTACTGGGTGGAGCTGTCAAACAGTTACCCAGCTGTCAAAAGGTGATTTCAAAAAATCTCTTTGAAATTGATTTTAGGTACCAACATAAAGTTCTAAAAATCTGAAAAAAATCATAGTGGCTCAGAAAAAGGTGCTCTTTCGTATAAAATCAAAAAATCGATATTTTTTAAATTTTAAAACCCAATTGATTAGTGGGGTGAAATTGATCGACGTGGGGGCAATTTTTATTTATCAAAAATAAAGATTTGAACTTAAAACAATTGGAGAAAATTAACAATCATCTGGCTCAAGGGTTGTTGAATGATAAGTTTACATGTTTTACAGCTGATTAGTCACATATTTCTGTATTAAATTTAATATTTTCCGAAACTGCGTGTTTGGCGAATTTCAAAGACACTTTCAAACTTTTGTTACCGTAGCTGTATCGCACATGGAATAAATATTCGAATGAATGTTTATAGCTGCCAAATGTTCGTCATCAAAAGTTCTATAAATATTAATAAAGTGATCAATTTCACCCGAAATCACGGTAGTGTTTAAAATATGTACATATGAATTTCGAGTTTTTTTTTCTATGAACACTTGAGATGCGGACTGTGTTTTTTGCTAGTTTTTTTTTATTGGAGAAAATGAGATTTTTTTTTCTTTTCAGCTTTTAAGCTCTTTTAAAGCTTGGGTTTGTTGGAAACTGTCTTAAAGTTTTGCACATGGTTTTACATTTGAGATAGCCCAGGTAACCAAAAAAATACGCATTTAAAAAAGGCATGTTTCAGCTTAAAAATTGCAAATATCTGCTTGCTGCCGTATCATGGCAGTTCGACTGATAAATTGCACTATATTAGCATTTTAAATGTCGCCTAAAATCTAACAGCTGTTGTTTAGCATTTCAAATGCACGATATGTTTTGGTTTACAATCATCACACATGCTGCTTCATTGCCATAAAATTGCCAAGATAAATGAGTAATGCTAAAACTACGCTCACAATTTATTTTTTCAATTATTGTGCCACGGCTGTATGAGCCATTACACTGCTCGACAAAATTATACAAAATTTGGTGTTATGGGATGAGAAAAAAAAATAACAGGGGCTTAGGACCCTGGAAGTGTCATAGTGAAAGAATTTTTGAAAAATATTGGACCGGGCTTTCACAGTTTAAAACCGAAGTTTGTATGGAGGACTTGGGGTGTTCAATTGATATGTGCATTGGAACGTGCCGTGCATATTTTCAGGCGTTTTCGGTATTTGGGCTAGTTTCGTTATTGTCTAACCCTAAATGCACAGCAGTAAAGGTGCATGACTGCATATAGTGCTTAATAAATGCATTTTTACTGCTTATTGGTTACCTGGGTGCTGCTAAGACTAGATTTGTCCAGTTTATAGCTGGTTTTCTGACGCTTACTGAATCCGATGCTTCTTGGACAAGCGGCTTCGTATATCATCTCAGATGTGTCTTTTTGCTTGGATTTTGGAATTACATTGAATACAACACAATACAATTCCTTAATAAGATATTATATTTCAAAAGACTAAAGCTAATTAGGGCATGACCATAAACTAAGCAGAGTCTTATTGGGGAGGGGCGCGGGGGGGGGGGGGGGGTGTTCTGGATTCGCTAGTTGGGTCACGACTGCTCCCCGATTAGCGAACCGTGTTCGTTCATTGGGGCAACTGACAACTGATCAAAATGCTCTAGACACACGCAAGTGACGAGGAATACGTCACGAAACACTCACAGACTTGCACAAACGTCCTGTATATAAGAGGTGCGATGCGACGTCAGACGTCAAACTCATTTTGACATCGATTTCGACATTGTCAGTGCTTTTTACTTGGGTTTTGCCCCAACCAGTGAATATCCAACCATCGATACAGCCCAACTAACGAGCCACCAACGAGCGAATCGGTACTGTATAACACAAAACAAAACAATCTGTAACCGAACGGTTACAAGGAATGCTGGGAGGAATTCCTGGAGGAATCCCTGAAAGAATCGCGGGAGGAATTCTTGGAGGTATCCCGGAAGTTATGCTGGGAGGAATTGGGGGAATCTCGGAACAAATTCCTGGAGCGATTTCCGCGAGGATTTCCTGGAGGAATTCTTGGAGGAATCTTGAGAGGAGTTTTTGGAGGGATCCCGGGAGGAATTCTGAGAGGAATTCCTGGATGAATCCCTGGAATTTCTGTAGACATCTCGGGAGGCATTTCTGAAGGAATCCCGGGACGAATTCCTAGGCAAAACTTATTATTTTGACCCCGTCGCCATCTGGTAGGAGAACTAATAACTACATCATCGGGCAATGCATAGCAAGATGAACATCTTTGCAGAAAGCGCCAAAATAATATCTTTTTGTTGGACTGAGATATCGGCGAAATAAACTTATTGTAGGTACAGAAGCGCCACCTAGTGAGATAATTATTATTGATATTTAAAATTATATTCATATGAATACACCTTGTCCTTTTTTTACGTCCATGCTTGGCTGAGCGACAAAAAATTCTACCGCTAAGACAATGAGCAAACTCAACAGTTTTGTATTTTTTTAAAACATCTTCGTGGTTAGGAGAAGTGTACAAAAATATAAAAATGTGTATTTTGATCATTATTTTGTCGGTAGATTTTTTTTTTCGCTAAGCCAATAGTGGACGTAAATCAAGGTTTAGGTGTAATTCTGCCGAAGAGATCACCTTCGAATATTTTCGCTAGATCCGATGTAACAAATGCATGTTACATTTTCAAATATAATTCGTAAGTCTTATCCATATGGCATCTTTGCAGTTACATTTGCGCCAATTTTAAAGTGAATTATCAACAAAATAGGAATTATTGGTACATATTGTTAGCAGTATTTAAATATATTGTGTCAAGACATATTTATTGTATCAATACATTCAGCACAAACGAAGCTTCCTTTTTTTGCGGATGTTTGTCGCTAGGGGTATCTAGATTTCTGAGCGAATATGTATTTTTAGGGTCAGCTTGCAGAAAAACATTAAAATAACATTCATTACCAAATAGTTTTTGATGTATCAAACATTTTTCTTGAAGACACAAATATTCCATACATTCACAATATCGAGATATTCAAGCTAAATATAAATTTCAATCTATTTATTAAATACACACTAGCGCCATCTGATGGGATAATTCCGATTTATCTTAATTTATCATAAGATTGCTTTTGGTATATTAAACAATTTTGACGAAGGCAGAATTATTCTAGGAAGTCACGATAAAAAAACAATCATTTTTATCCATAATACGCCATGAAACTATTGGTAGTTTTGATATCTCATCGCGGTATAGTTTAAAGGTACTGTGAAAATGGGGCCGATATGATAATCCAAACTTTTTTGCGACAGCTTCAAAGTGGCTCTGGGTTCCAATGGACCCCAGGTATATATAATTAATAGAGGGATAAAAATTTAATTGCTACTAAAATAACACAAGTGGATATTTCATACAAAACTTTTTTATTGAAGAACAAAACTCAATTTAGTTGACCACATGTTGGAATATAACTTCCCCTTAATATGTCACCTCATTTTGAATTAAGCCATTACACCATTCTGCAGACCCTAGTACTCGCAGCTACGCTAGCCGTAGCAGCTGCAGCGCCTGTCTACGGTCCCGTCTCCTACGGCCCACACCTCTCGTATGGATATGCAGCCAAAGCCATCCAACCCCTGCACACAGTCACCCTAGCCAAGCCAATCGTAGCGGCAGCCCCACTCATTCACCATGCCCCGGTGATCGCTCATGCTGCTCCCCTGGTCAAGCACGTCGAAGCCTACGATCCAAACCCACACTACAGCTTCAGCTACGGAGTGGCTGATCCCCACACCGGAGACTCCAAGCACGCTGAGGAACACCTTGCCAACGGAGTGGTGCACGGAAGCTACTCTCTGACGGAGCCGGACGGTACCATCCGTAAGGTTACCTACACCGCTGATAAGATCCACGGATTCAACGCGGTCGTTGAGAAGTCTGGCCACGCCGTCCATGCGGCACCCGTCTTCAAGAAGGTCGTGGCTCCAATCGTGCATGCGGCCCCAATTGTGCACTACCACCATTAACCGTTGCCGCCGGCAAACCGAAACTGACTTTAAATACAGCTTGTATGATACGTTTTTTTTTGTTTAGTATGTAAGAGTAGCGAATAAGTAAATAAATGGACGCAGTATGTCGCCGTTGACGCGATACTAGGTTTAATCGAACAAAACCAATAAAACTGGATTGAAGTTCGACTGCAGACGTCGAAAAAGACTATGCAGTTGCATTTCTTGCAGTAAGCAAATGATGTATCTGTCCTCTTTCTTCTCAATAAAAAAGATTTCACAGATAACAGAAACCGACGTTTTACCATGTCAATACAACCAATTCACCGCTCTGCACTGGCCTCTTGTGTGTGCACTGTGCACGCGTCCGGCAACATCATGTTGTGCACGTCTCCGATAGCATTGCAACAGGCAACGCAGATAGAATACGTGATCTGGGTAGATTACGCCTTGTTTGAAAATCAGGCCTCCCGCGCCCGCGTGCGTCGATTGGAATTGTTCGGCTTTCAAAGGTCAGGTCTTTTGATGGGGCTTATGTTGCAATATAATCATGACCAGGTTTGGAGTTTTATTTCATCAGAATAATGATAGGGTGATTGCACTAGACATGGACCTACTTTAATAATACATGTTTTCGGACTGGATGTTCCTGTGGATTTGAATATTATAAATTGTTTAATTGCCTTCTATTGGGTATATCAATCGTCTAATATGTTCGATGTATTATAGCTTAGACTGACTGCACATTGGGTACAAGACCATTTGCACAGGGTCCTATTTTGTGCACTTTCCACTATGACTTAACTTGATCATCCCGGCGTAATAACTTCACACGAACTCATTCATTTTAGGTGACATACGACGGAAGATGAATTGTATAACACTTTATAGACGGAATTCAAAATGGAGTTTGCTTTGAAGTTCTCACATTCCAAATAGACGTCTTTCTTGTGAATTGAACAGATTATTCTCGTCTCTTGACGAGTTCATCTGCAATACCATACTAACCAGCTGCTTTGTTGGGTTTCAGCTGGTGAATGGTTAGCTTCTCTCAGCTTGAGGTTGGATCATTTCCGTCCTATAATGTATTGCCATTGTCGTTTTCTCCGTTGCCTTGGTCTCCCTTACCTACATTCTCCTCGCCATTCAGTCGCTCATCGAAATGCTACTTCCACCTTTCAATCACCTCACATCCATCATTCAAACGGCTCCCGCTCTTATCCTTGCACATTTCGGCTCGCGGCACGAAGCTGTTACGGGATGCGTTGAGCCTCTGCTAGAACTATCGTGTTCCATTACCTCGCACTCCGCTTCTCCCTGGTGGCGTTTTTTTTTCTCCCGGGAAATGCGGGTCCACTGGCGGATTCCTTGCTGCAGCATTACCGTGTACATTGCGTTCATCCCCTCAAAAATCACTCTGCACCAGGGAAGAAAATTATCAGATAAAAGCGCCACAAAACAAGTACCGTAAACCGGGGTCAAATTGATCTCCGGGTCGAAATAATATGTAAGGTATGTTTTAAATGGTTTCTTCACATTTATCGTTTAGTATTGGATTCCTACATCACGATACTTGGAAGGAAACCATGTAAAGTATGCTTAATCTAACTACAAAACGTCTGATCAATTTCGACCCGAAGATCAATTTGACCCCGGTTTACGGTACCAAAGTAGGCGCAGCGATTACTCTTGATCGCAACTGGTAACAAAAAATTGCATATTTCGTTGGTGACAAAACAGAAGCCAATTTTGATGCGTATTTTTCAGGAGGAACGAGAGAAGCAGAAATTCGCAATGGTTGTTATGCCTTTTCAAATGTTAGTCAAGATTTGCAACATTGTGATTCAGTGCTCTGTACTCCTCGTCGAACCATTCGTTTAGTCGACTCCTTTACACGTTTCATGGTTGCTTCTACCTCCTGGCCTACCTTAACAGTTCGAGCTGCGAGTAGTCGTGTGAGCCGCTCCCAACCTGGAGATCAGATGCTCGGGTTTACAGAAGCAAATTCCCCTTTCCTCTTCCCGTTGGCGCATTCCCTATGATTGCTCGTAGTCCGGCCGGTACAACGAGGAGGTAGTGGCAGAAGATAATGACCTCAACGGGGATTGCATCACGCGATACCCCGTCTTTGCCGTGTCCTAAAAGTGTATTTTTGCCCACATTTCGATACAGGAAAACTGTTCCATCTGTTCAGCAGTATGCTCAAAACAAAGTTTTACAGCGTTCTTTTTTTATATTGTTCGTTAGAAATGGGCATGCGATAACAAAAAATAATGGAATCAGAGGTGCCGTAATTGTTTTGTTTTTGAATGAGATGAATTTCTTAGCATAGGATTAATAATGGCACCGAGACACTAGTAAGGAGTGCCTGAAATGTTCAAATCGCACCACGGAACAATAACGAAGGCAATTGGAAGCTCCTGCTGCCTCGCGTTATAACGCTGCTATTATCAGCGAAAATATCAAAGGAATGATATAACAATGTAAAAAATGTCATCAAGTTGATATACAAAACGAAAACAAAAAGTCGATTTTATAATATAAGCGTTTTCATTATGAATTTATTATTCTAAACAAAGCAGCACTATGTGCATGTCTTTTAGCAACAATGTTTTCAACAGTGGAAATTATGTACAGATGAGTGATTGCTTAAAGTTGCGCTATGATGATCACATTAGAGTTCTACTGACTATTTACACACGGGAGTTGGTCCTATATACACAGCATATTCAGACAGATCCTGATCCTCGCTAGAACGGAGACTTGCTATCTGCTTAAACGACGACCTTGGCGGCGACGGCTGGGGTGGCAACGGCAACTGGAATATCCTTCTGCACAACGGCGTTGAATCCGTTGATTGGGTCAGCGTAGTAGTTGACGATACGACGGCTGCCATCGGGTTCGATCAGGGAGTAAGATCCCTTGACAACATCGCCGTCACGGGTTTCCTCCTGAGTCTTGGAATCACCGGTCAGAGTATCCTGAACGTTGTAGGCGTACTGGTATTGTGGGTACGAGTCGGTGATTTCAGCTTGCACTGGAACAGCGGCAACTGGAGCGGCACGGGCAGCAACAATTGGAGTAGCAGCAGCGGCAACTACTGGAGCAGCAGCGGCAACCACTGGGGCGGCACGAGCAGCAAAGACTGGAGCCGGAGCAGCTGCGGCAACAACTGGAGCGGCACGGGCAGCAACAACTGGAGCAGCGGCAGCTACAACTGGTGCGGCATAGGCAGCAGCAACTGGTGCGGCATAGGCAGCGGCAACTGGAGCGGTGTAAGCGGCAGCGACTGGAGCAAAGGTTTTGGCAACAACTGGAGCAGTGTAGGCAGCGGCAACTGGAGCGGTGTAAGCAGCTGCAACTGGAGCGGTGTAAGCAGCAGCAACTGGAGCGGTGTAAGCGGCAACAAGTGGAGCGGCAACTGGAGCAGCGACAACTGGAGCAGCACGAGCAGCAACAACTGGAGCAGCACGAGCAGCTACAACTGGAGCAGCACGTGCAGCAACTACTGGAGCAGCACGTGCAGCAACTACTGGAGCAGCACGTGCAGCAACTACTGGTGCAGCGCGAGCAGCATATACTGGAGCAGCACGGGCAGCGTAAACTGGAGCGGCACGAGCGGCGTAAGCAGTGTATGCAACAGGAGCAGCATAAGCTCTAGCGTAGTATGGAGATCGTACCAAAGGAGCTGAGTAGGCTACTGGTCTAGCTAGGACTCCTGGATTTGGTTTAGGCTCAGCGCTAGCACATAGAGCTAGTGCGGCGAAAACTGCAACCTAAAAGAAACAATTCAACACAAACACAATTATTCATTGCCCTTTCAGAGCTAAATAATTCACAAAAAATATTCTTGAAAATTCAACCATTCTATTCACTTACTTTAAGCAAACTCATTGTAAAGCTTAGAAAAAAGTGTTTCACACTGTGTAAATGAAAAGCTATGAGCTAACTGACATGCCCCTCATTGGCTTTCATGGCTTTATATACTAAAAATAAACATCTTCGATTTGCATTGAATTTTCGCGCCACGAACCACCACTATCGATTTGCTAGCGCCACCGAATTAAAGACCCAGGTTCGGAAGAAGAAAATTGACAGAGGAATTTCGACCATCTTGAAGGTTAGACACCGATGATGGAAGTCTCTCACGTACGCTTCGAGCAGCCAAACGGAAGTATCAGAAGCCAACGCAGAGCCTATGAAGTTAAACTTTGGTGGTTAGGAGAGAGTCGATTCGATGCATTTATAACTAGCATTTTTTCATGAAACAGATGGAACGCATTCATTTTTCTTCCTAAGCATTAGTTAAAATGAACAGATCATAGTTGAAAACAACAGAATTTGAGATGCAAAACACTTTTTATATATAAATTGTACCATTCAGATGCAAAGCATCGCAATTAACAAATTGATCAAACTCATTTAGCCCAATCATGCGTGTTTTAGTGGTATTTGATAGGATATTTCAATGTTAATTGACATGTTTCTTGCGCACGTGTTGCCCATAAAAGATCATCTCAGACGAATACTGAAATCCAATTGAGTTATTCGTGTTTGATCAGATACAGACACATGTTTATACGCCATTGGCTTCCGAATTCCAACGAATCGATCCTAAGCTATCAAGGAACCACAGGTCAATATATGAGAGCTCGTTACCCTGTAAGAGGTCAACTAGAATGTGCAACTCAATATTTTGTCTTTTCAAACCATAGAACTGATGCAACGGCTCGAAACCATTGTCCGCCATATAGGTATTGCATGTCACGTTCGCAGCCAACGAAAGTGAATTGTAATGTATGTATACCTTCGCAACACCGATGAATACCAGTCGAATTGTAATGAATTTAAATCGATGCATACGGAATTCTGGTAGCCACTCGGGGCTGGTATAAAATGCCTCCAGTATTGTTGACAAGGTGAATCAAGCCGCCGCGCCGCCGACGACGACATGACAAATAGAAACGGAGTCCAAAGGCAAGTGACCCAGATTGGTCATGTTGGCCGCCGGAATCGCGTGTATCGACTGTGGACGACGATGGTAGGAGACTTCTGGGTCATCAACCAGCCAGCCGCGCAAGGTGCACTTGGCAACTGGTTTCGGTCTCTCGGGATGATGACTCAATCTGTGTGAATGTAGATTATTGAAGATGTCAACTAGTATGCATAATTGTGATATCGCTCAGCCAGTAAATGCGCAGCTATTCAGCTTAATCATCATGCTGAGGATGTTTCGGTTCAATTCTCGGTACGGTCTAGGATTTCTTTGACTGTTTGCTGTAGTCTTCATCTGTATCGCTGACGCGCCCAAAGTGTTCTTGTTTATTTTATCTGCGTGTGCGATTCCGTATCGACGAAGTTGTTGATTTCTTTCTTTTTGAAAGTTTTCGATTCATTTTTTGCACTTTTTTCCTTAGGCTGGACGTGCGACTCTCCACAACTTAACTCAACTTGTCAACTTCTGCCATTTTGTATGATGAAAGCGTTTGGACATGTTTTATAGCATTTTTTTATCACGTGACACATATCTATCGCATTCGCTAATGTGAAATGTGCAATTCCCAAAAAATAATTACATTGCTGATTTTTTTTATTAGAGTTTTATAGCAAAAGTCAAAATCTGCAATATTATGTCGATTAATATTATAATCATTGATGAAAGATTTTATACCATACTTGAAGCTGCTTATAAAACCAGAATTCAAGAAACAAAAAATTTTTAAAAAAGGAAACCTGCTGGCATTCATTATGAATACAATATACCTTTTTGGCAAATTTATTACCGTTTTAAACTGGAAATAAAACTACCCGAACAGAAGGCGTTCCGTTTGATTAGCAACGACATCTGTTGGTAGCAATCCAGAAACTCTGACAACGCTGCCCATCTGTAACAAGCTACATAGTAGCCTCGTAGCCGTGCGGTTAGGGTCACCAAGCTTCTAATCGCACCATGCTATGGGGTGAGGGTTCGATTCCCGCTCCGGGCGATGAAACTTTCCGTGAGAATAGTTTCTTCTCCGTATCCACTGGTGCATGCTCCGTGTGTCCCTTGTCTAGTGTTTAAGTTTCATTCAGTCTGTGCAGCCTCTGGCTGAAGACGGTGTCCGCGTCTTTTTTTACATAGTAGGTTCATTGCGGTCATCAATCCCATGAACGTAATTTTTGTTGAAATAGAAGTTGTTGGTGTTTTTGTGAAAAACTATTGTACGGTCGGTTATATTACAGAATAGTTGGTGCAACATTTGCACAGTTAACAAGGGATCCACTTTGAGCATCTCTGCTGATATGCGATCAGCTCCGGGAGCTTTGTTGGACTTCATGCTTCGGATGGCTATTTCAATCTCCAGCAGTGATGGTGCCTCAGAGTTGACGCGGATGATGCGCCGTACTCTAGGCAGTTCATACCGAATTGTTGATGGTTGGTCGGACGTTCAAAACTTAAAGAAGTTGTTCGAAATGCTGAACCAAAGTTTTAGCTTGTCAGTTGGGTCGAAGAGTAACTGTCCAGCAGCGTCTTTCTTTTGGATCCCTGGGATTCATCCTTGCTCTTCTCAGGCATCGCGATGCATCGTGAGATATCGTAGAGGAGGCGGATATTGCCAGTTGTGATGGCTTTCTCCCCTTCGTCAGTCAGGGAGTCTACCCACGCTCGCTTGACCCGTCTGCAGCAGCGTTTTACTTCCTTTTCTAGAGCCGAATTCCTTTGACGGGACTTGTATTTAGTTGTTATTGTTCTTGTCCGCTCTATCACGGCCTTTGCTTCTCTGCTGTTCTCAATTTTCCGCCAGGTTCCACCAGTGATTCTCGCTCCACCAGGTTAATCTCACTGGTTTCAATAAAGGCATTCTTGATGGCCGTCCACTGCTGTTCTACGCTACCACTTTCCGGAACATCCGTTGCTAGGATTTCAAGTTCGTCCATGAACGATCTCTTCATAGCTGGACCTTCTAGTCAGCGTATATTGAATCGTCGTCCTCGTATTTCGAATACCGGAATATAGCAATATCCGTCCCGCCGGTAGCTTGTGTTCTTCAATGTTAGGCCAACGGACGGTACCTAGTTCCTAGATTTCAAGCTTCATGCGCCGCGCCTCGCTGGCGAGTTGAGCCGGCTTGCCTTGTTGAGCTAGCGTTAAGGTTCAACTCACAATTTATAAGTATTGGTGAAAGTGCCTACTGACTTTACAGAGAGTAAACAAACACTCCTGCACGCGGATGTGCAGATGAGGCAGGTTCGTTAGTGCATTTCATTTGTCTCTTTCCCATCTTCAACTTGTTTATCACGCTGTGCATATGACGCAAGAAATATGCACGCATAGGCAATGGGAGAATAAAAGAAACAGCAAATCAAGAAAAGCCACACCATGTATGTGCACTACATGGAAGTAAATACCGCGCCGGTTGGAAAGTGAAAAACGATTTTGTGCAGTTTTCGCGATTGTGTGGCTATCGCCGCGGACTTTTTCGTGATGTAGTGAATATTATTCCATTTGTGAAGCCGGTGAAACATTTTACACTTCGATTATGGAAGCAATTACGTTTCGAGAGGCAATTAAAAAGTGAGACTGTTCCCGGTAAGATAGTGCTAGTGAAATGGTGTGAGCTGGTGTGCGTTGGGGGGGAATTTGGAAAAGATAGCGCATAATTTATAAATTAGCAGTTTTGCAGTGAAATATTGTGAAAATGTTGTGTTTCTTGGTTTCAATGAAAAGGTAAGTGTCCTGAGCAAGCGTTGAAGCAAATTTTAAAATAACTCGATATCAGATAGTGGTGAAAATTCGAGTATTTCTTCATCTTCAATTGAAAACTCACACATGTGAGAAAATTAAGCAAGCATGTGTTAGAAAAACCAAACTGATTTCCCCCTTAAAATATGTCATGTTCCAAGTATTGTCAAGTCTATGAAATTGAATCAGTTCATGATCTTTCTCTGTTGGTTTCTAGAACGAGAGTTGATGGTCTAGTGGCTACCGCTTCTGATTCATATGCAGAAGGTCCTGGATTCAATCCCAGTTTGGTTCCTTTCCTCCAACTATGTTTTTTTATCTACTTTCTATACGCTCTCTTCTCTCATCACACAACGTTTGTAAGTTATGCAACCAAGCGAACTGTGCCACTTCACAGTAATCTTCACATAATCTATCATTTTACGCCTGGCATCTACGCACTAACGCGTGAACCCCTATGCTAAAAATAAATATTCTCCAACAACATGCCGACATCTGTATGATCTTGTGCAGGCGCAGAGGACTCAATGGCCTATTGGCAACAAGCGATTGCAATCATCATTTCCCTCCTCACCTCCACATATATCCAGCAGCTCAAGAACAATAAGTCAGCTGGTAAGGATGGTATCGAAGATGAACTGATCGAGATAGGCCTGAAAAAGTTGGTCACCTGCCTACACCGGCTAATAGTCCGGATCTGGGAGACCGAACAGCTGCCAGCGGGGTCATTTGCCCCTTCTGCAAGAAAGGTGACAAGCTGGAGTGCGAGAACTTCCGTGCGAACACAATTTTAAATGCCGCCTACACAATTTTAAATCGACGCCGATGGGATTTTCTGAGACATAATATCCGTGATCACGTATTCCCTCGGATAAGAAGTAAAGCCGTAGGTCCCGGCCCATGTGTTGATGGGTTCGATATGTAGGGTCCTCAGGTGTGGTGGCTGTCTCCCTGAGGCGTCGGAATTTAAGGCTTATGTACTGTACTTCGCGAACATTAATGGAGAAGGCGCACGGGTCTGTCATCAGGACACGATGTATACACTTTGCTTGTTGGACATTGAATGAATGATTTTTATTAGTTAGAAAAGTTACACATTACCTGAGGAAAGAATAAAGCATGTTCACACGAATTAATGCTGCGTGGTCAATTCGAGCCGCGCATGGGGTGTTAGATGACATCGGCCGGTCAGGTAACCAAAAGTCGGCACGTTGTCGTTAAGCTAAGCATAATTCATTATTTCTCGTGGGAAATAATAAATTTGCGATGCAGAAAAAGATGTTGTGGAAAATTCCACTACACCTTCCCCCTAAAAGAAAATTATGGTATACAATAATAAATTTTCCGTTTATGCTTTGTTCTTACCTTTACAAATAATTTTCAGTATACAAATCATTTTTGTTTTGAGGGCTCTCTTCCCCTTTTTTAAGGAACGATAATTTTGAGTGTAATAAACAATGTATTTGTTGTCATTATCTTTTTTGTTCTAAAGGTTTAAATTTCGTAAGGCGCGTTTTATGAACTTGAAGTCTTTGTTGATTATTCTGGTTAAAGATTACTGCATTACAGTCCATTAGTTCTTTTATTGTGAATGGTCCGGAGTTTACTGCATCTAGTTTTTGTCTATTTTCATTTCTTAGATAAACTGTATCGCCAATTTGTAAATCTGTATTTTCAATTTTAGCGTTGAGTTGTGTAGTTCTTTTTGTTTTTGCTCGTACAATTGCTTCACGTACTCTTAAATGTGTGGTTTGAAGTTTGAATTTCAATTCTTTCTCATAAGCTTCGTAGTTATACAAAGGATCTGGTTTAATACAATAAGCTATATCAAATAAATTGCATGTTTTTCCAAATACTAACTGAAATGGCGTATATCCATGATCTACACATGGTGTTGTGTTGAAGCAGAAACTAAAAAATGGTAACCATTCATCCCAATCATTTTTGGTATCATTAGTAAAAATCCTCAAATACTCATTCAATGTTTTGTGGCTTCTTTCTAATGATCCAATGGTTTGGGGGTGATATGCACTGGCACAAGTATGTGTTATCTTAAGAAGTTCACAAACTTTATCGAATACTCCTTTATATTCAGTACCTTGGTCAGTCTTTATCGAAGATACTGGGCCAAATATCAAAATACATTTTTCAATAACTGCTTTTGCTATAGTTGTTGCAGATTTATCCGGAATGGGAACTATTATAATAAATTTTGAAAGATCACATTGCATGGTTACTGCATAGCGATTGCCTTTATTTGTGTAGGTAAATGGTCCAACTGTATCAATTGAAAGTATATCAAATGATTTTGTAGTTTGAACAAATTTTGTTTGAACTTGAGAAAAATGTTTGTTTGTTTTACATAGTGTGCATGCTTTTACATACTCAGCTATGCGTTTATTCATGTGGGGCCATGAATATAACGGTCTAAGCTTTCTGTACAATCGATTTGTACCTAAATGTCCTCCGATAGGAGTTTCATGATGTAGATTAAGAATTCTCAATATATCATCTTCATGTGTCACTAGTTTTGGTCTTTCGTATATCAATATGGTGGCATCCCTAAGGATGTTATTACCAATGTCTTTAAATGAGTTTATATCAATATGTTGGAATATTGTATCGTTCTTTGCGATTGCTATCATTTTACTCAAAAATCCTTTTTGATTCTCATTTGTTTTATGGCTGGCCAGCCTTGTATTTGTGGATTTCTGGATTTCATTCTCCAATATTTTAAAAATTTGCTTCAAAGCTTCTTCCTTTTCATGTTCTGTTGTTAATTTGAGATCTAACGCTAGAGTTAGTCTCGGATTATAATTCTTCTTTGACAGCACCATCGATAGTTTTGATGACTGTGGATATTTAATGAATGATAGTTTAGATAGTTTGAAAGCATCTGAATTATTGAGCGCTTCATATACATGAAGTTGATCAGGCTTCTGCATCTGAGACTCATTAATTGGTTGGCTTGATATATTTCTTGTCATTGATCGTGTAATGACATACATCTGTTTTAACTCATCCATGTCAAGCGGGACGCGAGAAAATGCGTCTGCTACGATGTTTGATTTACCCTCTATATATTCGATGGAAAAATCATATTCTTCTAAATCCCATCTCATCCTAATGAGCTTTGATGATGGGTTCTTCATTGAAAAAAGGTAAATTAACGGACGGTGATCCGTTTTAATTACAAATTTTCGTCCATATAAGTACGGGCGAAAATATGAAACAGCCCAGTGAATTGCTGTTAATTCTTGTTCAATCGTTGATTTATGTGATTCGCCTTTTGTGAATGCTTTGCTGGCAAACGCAATTGGCTTCTCTACACCATCGTGTAATTGAGCAAGAACAGCACCACATGCAACTTTTGATGCATCAGTTGTTAATATGAACTGCTTTTGGAAGTCTGGAAATTGTAGAACGTTTGGTGATAATAAACTTTTTTTTAACATTTCAAAAGCGTTTTGGCACTCTGCGCTCCAAATAAATGTTTCATTTTTTCTTAGAAGTTTGTTTAATGGATTGCAAATATTAGCAAAGTTTGGAATGAACCGACGATAGTAGTTGCAGAAGGCAACAAATCGACGTGTTTCATCAGGGGTTTTTGGCACAGGATATTTTTCTATAATTGAATATTTTGCTTTATCTGGTTGTATCCCCTTGTTAGATATATGATGTCCTAAATAGGTTACATCACTTTTGAAGAAATGACATTTTGGCAGATTCAGTTTGAGATTATATTTTCTCAAGCATAAAAATACTTCACGGAGATTAGATAAATGATGATTTATCGAACAACCGATGACGATGATATCATCGATATATAAAAACGCACATTGAGGAGGAAGTCCGCATAGAGCGATCGACATCATCCTCTGAAAACTGTTTGGACTGATATTCAATCCAAACGGTAATCTATTAAACTCAAAGTGTCCTTTACTTGAAGAAAAAGCAGTAAATTTTTTGCTTGCATCTGTCAGCGGAATCTGATGAAATCCTGACATTAGGTCGAGCGTTGAAAAATATTTTGCTCGTCCCAACTGGTCGAGAATCTCATCGATTCTAGGTAATGGGAATTTATCTGGGGAAATGTTTTTATTTAGTTGGCGAAAATCTATAACCAACCGCCATTTTTTATCAGTTTCTGATTTTTTGGGCACTAATAATATAGGGTTGTTGTAGGGCGAAGTAGAAGGTTGAATTATACCATCGTTTAGCATTTTGTTTATTTGGTTATCTATTTCTTCTTTTTGAGACTCAGGGGTCCGATATTTTTTTATATATACTGGTCGTGAATCGTTGAGGCATATTTCTTGTTTATAGAAATTGTTCACGGATAAAACATCATTTTTAAGTGCGAAAATATCGTTGAACTCCTCACACAGTCGTTCAAGTTTTTCTTTAATTTTTGGATCAATCTTCGGATCCATATTTAATTCCTTCAATACTAGCTTGCTACGTTCTTTAACTTTATTCCATGGTTTTTCTAATGAATTTATTTTATATTCATTTAAAGGAACCATTTTTGGTACAAACTTAGAACATACCTTTTTCGTTTCATTAGTAGTATTAATAATTTTCATATAAGCATTTTTATACTTATAATACCATTTGCACAAAACACACCTGGCTGTATTTCTTCTGCAATGGTAACGTTGTCTACAATATTGTGTACATTGATTCGTCTTATCACCTCACATCGAGGTGGAATTATAAAATTACCTTCCAATTCATTGGTGATTGGTACTTGAATAACATTATTATTTATTTTAACAGACAATAAAAAGGAATCGTAATCTATGTTACACCTATATTTACAGAGAAAATCTCTTCCCAAAATCCCGTCTGTGGGAATTGGAAAGTTGTTCCTTACGATGTGGAATTTCTGAGGAAGTGTCAGATCTTCTACAATTACGTTTGATTTTGTATCTCCTAGGGTGGTCTCAGACCCAGTACCAATACCTGTAATATTACATTTGTTATCTGGAAAATAAATTTGCGACGGCTTGATATGTTGTGCTTTAATGATCGAAATGTCGGAACCACTATCAAGCATCATTATGCATGGTGTTTCCGACGCTTCGATATTTATGCACACAAAATTTGAGGCAGATACATTTATTGTGTATGCTGCCCGAACGGAACTCCTAAAGGGTGCTGCCTTTGTGCTGTTGGTTGGATTTGCTGCGGAGCGACTAAAGGGTCTGCCTGTTGATGTACGTGCCCAGTTGAAATGACCCTGACCTGTTCATGTTGCTGTGGAGGAAACTCAGTAGCATAAAACACTCTTGAGCTACCATTTAACTGATTATTTGAGTTGTTTGGACCATAATTTCTGTAAAACTGATTTTGGCCATTACGAAAACCACCTCTGCGATGAAATCCTCTACCGCGGGAAGTGAATCTTCCGCGATTTCCATAGAAATTTGTTGGCCGGTTGTTTGGTGTCCTATATCCATAATTTTGTTGATAACCACGACCATTGTTGGGGTATCGGTGATTTTTCCTTTCATTAACATTAGCATGCAAAATTGATGCTGTAGATCCTTGGCTTGTTTGCTCATTTTCCACCATAACATTCAGGGCTTCTTGTACCGTGGTAAATTTGCCAACTTTTAACATTATTTTAGTTTCAGAATTGTGTGAATTTGAAATTAGCGTCTGTATCGCTTGCTTTTGGGCCAATTTCTTAGCTACATCTCCTGGAACTTGCTCTCGAATGTACGCTTGAGCAAGGTTTTCACAAAGATTTTCGACATCTTTTGAAAAATTTACCATATCATCAGTTTTCTTTAATTTCAATTTTTTCAAATTGGCTGCGGCTAAATCGCATGATCCGGTTTCGCTACAATTATCCTTAATTTTCTGGATAATTTCATCTAAAGTTGCAGGAGCTACAGAGAATTAATCTCTTGCTCTTCCTGTCAATTTCGTAAGTACCAATTGTATTGCACTCGCGTGGTTTGCTTCTGCCACTATCGTTTTAGTTAATTCCACCGCATCTATAAATGATTTTGATCCTGACGGCTTACCGTCGAATGCTGGAATCAACTGCGCTAGCTGCGCAGCAGTAGCAATATTGAAGGCCATTGCTGTGTTTGGAGCGATGGTCAAAGGCTGTGTAGAATTTGAACGTTTCTTATGTTTAGAATGATGATGAGGGGATTTGTGTAGATTCTTTCTTCTTGTGGCTAACAGCAACTGCGAACACAATACCGTAGTCTTAGCAACGCGTTTCAAACTGTGTCTACTGGACGAATTTAAATTATTTTGTATTTTGTTTTCAGCAATTTTTTGATTAACAATTTGTTGTATTTCGTAATTAAAGAGACGCGAGTTTTTACATATATTAGTAAAAACTGTTTCCTCCAAAATCGCACAATTTTCCTTTAAAAATGCTTCTATTTCGTTGTACAACGCAGTGCTTATGTCAAGTTTTGCTTGCAAGGTTTTGTCCGAAATTTTATTATGTATGGATTTTTTCAAGTTTGAATGAAGCTTTTTTTAACTTTTCGAACTGATTCATTGATAATATTATTCAAATTATAAGAAACTGACGATTGCTTTTCAAATTGTTAGAAAGGAAAATCCATTACCTGAATGTAAACTTGAATGGTATCACAACGCACAATTTTTAAATTTTTGAACTATTTCATTTATAATGGTACTTAGCTTTACTGTCAGCTGGAACGGCATCCCGTGGTGCATGAGCTGCAAACAACTATCATCCAAGTTGCCATTTGTGCCCCCTGCACACTGCTTCGGTTTTACTGCTGAGATCGGATCCACACGAAATTGTAGTAACATATCCACTGCACTCAATTGTTGTGTCTGTACTCGATGTAGCAGCGACTCAAAATATAAACATCACTGATCATCTGGAATCCAAGGTTTCACTTGTTCATGCTGCAGTAACACATTTGCGACACCCAACTGTTGTGTTTATACACCTAGTTTGAATTGTCCATCAGCGACTCAAAATATAAACATAACTGATTCTCTGGAATCCTGGTTTCGTACACTGTTCATCTCACGTTATCAACTGGAATTTAACGTTGATAATTGACTTGGCGTAATCTAAAACGATGCACTTGCTTAAATATCTTCACCTAGGTTCACCGCGAAAGTCGTTTTTCGAATTCGCTGGGGCTTATTAGTTCCTTTTTACACTTTAGTCTTTCTGAACCATGCTTCACTAATTCACTAATCACGGAGAAGGCGTGGGTCAACGGTCAGCCATGTACTG
Organism: Aedes albopictus; assembly: GCF_035046485.1. Classification (NCBI taxonomy): domain Eukaryota; kingdom Metazoa; phylum Arthropoda; class Insecta; order Diptera; family Culicidae; genus Aedes; species Aedes albopictus. The sequence goes on from NC_085138.1 coordinate 190,237,517, forward strand.
TACTTCGCGAACATTAATGGAGAAGGCGCACGGGTCTGTCATCAGGACACGATGTATACACTTTGCTTGTTGGACATTGAATGAATGATTTTTATTAGTTAGAAAAGTTACACATTACCTGAGGAAAGAATAAAGCATGTTCACACGAATTAATGCTGCGTGGTCAATTCGAGCCGCGCATGGGGTGTTAGATGACATCGGCCGGTCAGGTAACCAAAAGTCGGCACGTTGTCGTTAAGCTAAGCATAATTCATTATTTCTCGTGGGAAATAATAAATTTGCGATGCAGAAAAAGATGTTGTGGAAAATTCCACTACACTTAGCTCCTAGACCCAGCCGACGAAAAACACAACCGGCGCCGGACGGTGCTAGTTGACCAGAAAAGAAGAAGAAGAAGAAGAAGAAGAAGGGTACCTTATCCCAGATCATCTTCCATCGTCTTTCACCCAAAGTTAATGAGTTTATGGGAAGTTACCAAGCCGGTTCTGACAACGGTGCAGTGGGAGAATTCCGACGCATAAGAGAAGAACGATTTCTTATTGATGGGTAATGGAAGAAAATATCTTTTCTTCGAAGAAATTGTGCGCCGGATGTCACCCACAGGTCATCACTGTGCTGCATGGTCCCAGGTCCCAACGCACCTGTTAATCGACTTCAACGCGGCGTACCTACGATGGTGTAGAATGCATGAAGCTAAGGAAAACCATTGACAAGAACGGCTTCTCCGATGGACGGTGTAAAAAACTGCGTTAGGATTTCGGGCGATCTGTCTAGTTTGTTTAGGCTGACCATCCGTCCCGTATTTAACGGGACAACCAAACTTTCAAACACTCGTCATTGGAGCATAGTTAACGTTTTTGACTCAATTATTCGTTCTTTCTAGCTGAAATAGCATTATTTATAACATGCAGTTCTCTTTTTGGACATTGATTTTCTTTTTGTTGAGTTTCCGAAATGTGTCCCGTATTTAAACGGGACAAATCTGGTCAGCCTAAGTTTGTTAGAATCTTGCCGGGGACTACGACAAGGTAATGGATTCGCATTACCCATACTGACTCACTATAGAGCACGCCCAGCCCAAAACACGAAAAAATATGGCATTTTTTGGGTCGATATTTATTTTTCAATTTCAATAAGATTTTATTCATGCACTGATTTTTGTGAATTATTTACTTTTGCATCAACGCATAACCATTTTTCTCACTTAACTTTTGAAAAGGACGTATGACAAAAGCCTATTTTACTTGTTCAAAAAATCATAATTCGAAAACGGTTTCACATCCTCTCCGACCCCGAGCCCTCACAATCCATAATCCTGGATATTAGATATTCTAGGCCATGGTTTCCCAACCTTCACAGCTAATCGCGTTCGGTAATTTTTACCGAAATCTCAACCGCTGAGCGTTCGGTAATGGATTTTTACCGAAATTCTGTAGAGAAATAACAAATTTCGGTAAAATGTTATCGTTTACCTGTCAAACTCTAACGAACTTCGGTAAAAGTTACTACCTTTACCGAATTTTTCCTGTTAAACAAACTTAACCCTCTAATACCCAACCCCGCCTTTAGACGGGGTATAGTTTGAGCATTTTTGTAATTTTTGTTTCGTGGAATATCAAAATTTTTATATTTTTGGCTGATATTTAGGACTGTTTTATATATCTCAAAATGGTTTTTGGTGTATTTTAAAGCGTATTTACATTTTTTCAAAATCATTGAAAAATTTATGTTTTAGTCACCTTCTAGAAGTCAATGTTTATTTTGTATTGAATCGCTACAATTAACATATTTTAAATTTTTCCCAAATCATTCTTTCCTAGTTTCATAGTTTAAGGGAATCGAATACACTCCAAAATTGTTTTCCTTAAAATTACACGGAAAATAAAATTTTCTATGAAAAAAATTTATAATAAAAATATTTCAACAATACAGGTCGGACTCGATTATCCGGGGGTTCAATTAACCGGGGGCCCGATTATCCGGGGCTCGATTATCCGGCAAAAATGGCTCGATTATCCGGGAAAAGTTTGTTTATGCTTTGTTTGCAAGATTTAAGATTATAATATGTCAAAAAATGTGATAAACATCAAATACAACACCTGAAAATTGGATTTAGCCTATTTGAAAATTGTTTTTATTTTTTCACATTTTTCAGCTAAAATTTCATTTTCAAAAAACATGGTTATAATAATACCTGACGTTAAGTTTAGGCACTACAACGTCATGTATGTTAGCTTCTATGTTTAACGAACAGTTTTTGATTGAAGAACATCAAAAATAAAAGAAAATAAGCATGGCTCGATTATCCGGGTGATTCGATTATCCGGGGTGAAATAATTTTGGAGTCACCCGGATAATCGAGTCCGACCTGTACTCATAAAATCTCAAAATGTTTTCATCTCGAAAAATCCGTATCCCAAATAAGCTTCCAGGAAAAATATAAAACTGTGGGGATGTTGAGATTTCGGTAGAACATTACCGAAGTCGGTGGTATTTTCTAACTGTGTTCGTTTCACGACCCTTAACTGCTTGCAAGCACGCTGTGATTGTTCTACGAAAAGCAGGGTGATAACAGACTGGGGGATCGCGAGAGCAAAGGTTGGGAAGCGATGTTCTAGACTATCCAAACTATTCTGGAATTAGGAACTTCAAGGTTTACAAACTCTAATATTGTTTATCCTTACTCTATTGCCGTTATTCTTTCACGATTGTCTCTGTTGTACCTCATAATAGTACGAGTACCTTTTTGTGTTTGTATTTGGATGTTTCATTCTCCTGTTGGGGACATAGTACCAAGCGACCATTTGATCTATTGTTATGTTATATTTTTTATTTTTGCTGTACTGAAAGCATTCTTCACTAAGGAGAAAAGATTATCCTCACAGCTATTGGCGTGTCTTCCAATCAGGAACGGCATTTCGTATGAAATCCAATACCTGTTTGGGATGAGAGGTTCAGATTTCCCAAGGCTCCATTACGCCCTTATCAAGGTATCCGCGGCGCTTTTGATAAAGTGCAACACTCTCAAACATTCAATGTTCACAGCTTTCGCTCTCAAATTTACAGAAACGACATTTGTTATCTTGTAATTTCTCTATTATATTTAGGTAACATTTGCAAGGGCGACAGTGGCCTGTAAATAGTCCAGTGTGCATAAATCATGTTTATTCAGATTTTATTAACCTAAGTGTTTTAGTTGCATGTTGCATCTGTTTCAATGAATCGCTTAGATTGACGACAATCTGTAGTGTGCTACCAGATAAGTTTTATGATAATTAATTAATGAGTTGTGAATCTTCAACTTCCTGATTGGAGGACATCTATAGGACTGACATCTTAAATGTCATTTGACAAAACCCCATATTTCGCTTCAAAGTCTGCAAATAATTGTTTTTTTTTTCATTGAGGTCCGTTCATACTGCCACGATCTAAGGAAATGCCCTTTTGTTTAAAGCATTTGGTAGCTTTGCAAACCTTACTTCAACGCTTGCCCGACAAAAGATAAAACGGAACTCCGAACGATCATTTGCGATACATCGTACTGACACCCTGTATCCCGTTCCAACGCACCTTTTGCAGCAAACCCGCCCACTCAGACTCCTGACTTCAATGCTTCAATGTCAGCCAATTTGCACATCTACGTGATGTCCACAACACCAACAACAACTGCTGGCACTAGTACTCATACAACATAAGTATTAATGCTCACAGCAACAGCCTTGAAACGACCTTGGGGTTTTCCTCTATCTGTCTACTGATCGCACCCAGCCATTTGTTAGACATTTATCGGTACACCCATCCATCTTCGGGGGGTCTTCGAATCTAACGGTGACCAACGTGAGTCAAATTTTTGCGCCCACCTACACGCCACCCTGCCATTGCCCTAGTTGTTCCAGTTGGCAACATTACCGTATGAACGCTCCTCGGCATTGCTCCTTCCATTGAAGCACACAGACTTCGATATAAATTACATTGAAGTGTCGAATGGGGTATAGTAGTAAATTTGATAAAGATACGTGATTGTTTTAATCAATTAGGATGCACGAAGCGGGCCCAAGCGAATTTCTTTTCAGGCTTGACTCGTGGCGATTGAATAGTGGTGGTTTGTGATATGGAAATTCATCGGGGATTGGAGATTTTTATTTTTGGTATAAATAGGCTTGAGAAACAGTGAGGGGTATGTCAGTTAGCTCTTCACTTTTCATTTGATCAGTGTGAAATACCCTCCTCTAAGCTTTACAATGAGTTTGCTTAAAGTAAGTGAAAAGAACAATTTGACCAGTGTTTTTCAAGAACTTTTTTGTGATCTAGAAGTGCAATGAATAATTGTGTTTGTGATTGATATTTTAGGTTGCCGTTTTCGCCGCACTAGCGCTGTGTGCTAGCGCCGAGCCTAAACCAAACCCGGGAGTTCTGGCCGCCCCAGTCGCTCCAGTGGCGTACTCAGCACCTTTCGTTCAGGCCCCATACTACGCTAGGGCTGCCTATGCTGCTCCAGTAGCCTACGCTGCTCCAGTTGCCGCTGCCTACACTGCTCCAGTTGTTGCCAAGACCTTTGCTCCAGTCGCTGCCGCTTACACCGCTCCAGTTGCTGCCGCTTACACCGCTCCAGTCGCCGCTGCCTACGCCGCACCAGTTGTTGCTGCTCGTGCCGCCCCACTTGTCGCTGCCGCTGCTCCAGTTGTTGCTGCTCGTGCCGCCCCAGTGGTTGCCGCTGCTGCTCCAGTTGTTGCCGCTGCTACCCCAGTTGTGGCTGCCCGTGCCGCCCCAGTTGTTGCTGCCCCAGTTCAGGCTGAGTTCACCGATTCGTACCCACAATACCAGTACGCCTACAACGTTCAGGATACCCTTACCGGTGACTCCAAGACTCAGGAGGAAACCCGCGATGGAGATATTGTCAAGGGATCTTACTCCCTGATCGAACCCGATGGCAGCCGTCGTATCGTCAACTACTACGCTGACCCAATCAACGGATTCAACGCCGTTGTGCAGAAGGATGTCCCAGTTGCCGTTGCCACCCCAGCCGTCGCCGTTGCCGCCAAGACTGTTGTAGCCCCAGTTGCCGCCAAGGTCGTTGTTTAAGCAGATAGCACGTCTCCGTTCTAGCGAGGATCAGGATCTGTCTGAATATGCTGTGTATATAGGACCAACTCCCGAGTGTAAATAGTCATTAGGACTTCACTGCCATCAATTGTTGTGCGACTTTAAGCAATCACTCATCTGTACATAATTTCCACTGTTGAAAACATTGTTGCTAAAGACATGCACATTGTACAGTTTCGTTTTAGCTAATAAAAACAAAATTGCAATGATTTTTATGAAAATTCGGTCTTTTTACTCATCAGTTGCCCTGTTCGGGTGTCCACCTCTGGTGCTATTAAAAAAGGGAGGAATACCTTTGAGTTTTGTAGAGCTTATGCCAACATTCTTGTAATTGATTATACTAGAATGTGGATTTTACAGTTTACAGTAGCAATACGTTATTTTTTTCATACATCTGTTTGATTGTTCTAACTACGTTCTTGTACATATGCACAAAACAAAATATTTTTACAAAAATATGAACGTCGTTATTGTCGCAAGCAGCCTACGCTTGCTCGAGTTTATTGCTTAGCTGCCTCCTGGCTCGAAGATTCATCCGAGTACCTTCCCGCCATCCAGCTCCAGCGTTCCGATCAGCCAGCACCCTCTACCTCTTGGTTCCAGCGCAGGCCCTCAAGATACTAGATCCTCACCGCCGCTCGATATCTCAACGACTATTGGCACCAGGCCTCATCGCATCTTGATACCTCATCGAATATTGGATGGTACCGCATCTTGGTCTCCTCGCTTCCCGAACCACCGCCAGGGTGTCCCTGGGCCCATAACCTGTTGGAAATAAAAACACAGGCGAGGCTTTGTTTTCCAAACCCAGGCACTGACTGATGTCGCTACCAGCGCAGTGTCTCTCCTTTATTCAATCTAGGTATAACTTATATACAATTTATTTCCATTTACCTACCAGTTGATACCTAGCTCTCCACTGAGCTGTGTGATGCACCCAAGAATGTACCTACCATTTAACAAGGCTAACATGTGAAAGCGTCTGAAATAGGATATTTCAATCTCCATACAAAGTGATCAAATCTTTTGTATTTTCAATACTAAAATTGATATTGCAAGTAATCTGAATCGAGTATTAGTTATGGATTTTTTTATTTGATTGTTTAACAACTATTTAATGAAAAAATAGTTCATTTAGTTTTATGGAAATTGAAATCCGCTTGTGCGAAAAAGTATGTTGGGTTGCAATCAAATGTTGGGATAGAAACATCGAGAGGCAAATGAGAGACACTAGGGATCCCAATGCAAATCGCGCTGATTGTCGTCGATGATCAGCATAATCGGTGTGGTGATTTTGAGACATCCACATTCAGCTTTGACAGATATGTACCTGGGATGTTGCGGCACCGAAACAATGGTTACACTAGCGACAATCTTTATCTTGTACACACTATTTTTATTTCGCTGGAAACCAGCAAAATTTTGCTGGTTTTTGACATGCTGTAAAACCAGCAATCCATCCAGCAAAATATTTCTTGCTAATTTTTCAGTAATGCGGTTTGACAGCTTGTTTTGCTGGTCGTTCAGCAATTTTGTCCGAGCTCGAGTCTGGCCGAAATGTTTTGTTTTTTTTTTCTTTTCAGACGAAACAAAAATTGATGGAAATGTTCGTTTGAACTTAATGTTCGGTATCCAGAGATAGCAAACGCGATGGACGCTCATTACAGAAGTGGCGCATTCCATTTTAATGTACTCCGCGATGAAAAATATACATTTTTGAATGAATTTTCACGTCCTTCTGCTCGCTCCAGTGTCTCGGGCAGGAGCGCACAAAATGTGTCCAGGAAAATGCTAAGTGTTCGACAACTCTCTTGCTGATGTTCAGCAATTTCTAACTTTGCTGAATCTTCAGCTATCATTACTGAATTTTCGGCACACTACAGTTTGCTGATGGCGTTCCAGCAATTCATTTTGCTGGACGAAAAAATCAAAATTTGGTGTGTACTATAATATCTTTTGTCCGTTGTCTAATGTTAGTGGTTGTTCAGTCTGTACAGTCTCTGGTTGAAGATGGTGTCTCTTTATCATCTTTGACACCGCCATGATCATCATATGTATTGAGGGATTTGCACAAAAGTGCACGCGGCCTATCGCTCCCGAAAGGTACAGCCGCGGTTTTCTTTCCCTGTTTACTTCATCCTTATGGGAAATAACATTGCGGCGTTTCCTACGGTGCGGCTGTTCCTTTCAAAAACGATAGACCGCGTGAACTTTTGTGCAAAGCCCCTTTATGAAACATTTCAACGGCCGCGCGGTGTTTACGTTTCAAGAAATCTGACAATACTTACCGTTTTCTACATGGCTACCGAAGTTCAGCTTGCCATTGATCATGACAACCAGCGGCTTCAGTGATCGCTTGGAGCTGATCGTGCATCCACCAGTGGTGACCGCCATCCGTTGCTTGGACTTGTGATTTTGTTGTGTGGGAGTTCCAGCTGTCTCGACCTCATCCAATCTTCCACTACTGGATGATAGATTGCGCCGCAGTCAACTCCACCTCCTCTATCGGTTCACCGTGACGCCTGCGATACTTCTGCGGTAGTATTGTAGCTTATCTCTTCTTTCTCGGTGTTATAAAGAAGCACCTTGTACTGGAAGTAGCTCTTCAGGATCCGATGTAGGCATTCCGGAAACTGCAACTGCGTGACAACTGCGCAGCACCCATTTTGGTCACTGACCTGATAAAATCCACCGTCGGTCGTCTTTTCCGGAAGTCAAACTGGTTATCGCAGAGCCCAGAGTCATCCGACCTCTCGGTATAGACCCACAGCTTAATCCACTCCAAAGGTTTTCTGGCGATGTCCTACAGACAGATGGGCATATATGCCGCCGGGTTACCTGGTGGCCTCCCGTGTTTGGTCGCTTCTGCAGCGTTCTGGGGAGCGCTCCGGATGTGCCGACGAGTCTTTTTGGGTGGACATAGCAACTGCAGTAGTACAGTCCATTGCGAAGCCCTCGTTCCCAGATCGCCATATCTGCCAACCAGCTTCCGTTGCTGGTACGGCAGCTGTTGTGCAGCCTCACAGTGTTTTAGGTTCAGTTGAGTGACCTGCGCTATTGTCGGCTGTTCCACATGTACCTATCTGGGTATTCAGGTCTGCCCGTTGCATGGGCCCTGTTTACCGTTTTGGTGCCGAGTTGCATTTCATGGCGATGTGGTCCATTTCTGTGCACTTCCTGCAGAGTTTGCTTCTATCGGGGCCTCTACACTCCCACAACATGTGGCCTTGCTCGAAGATCTTGGAAGCTTGCCTTTGGTGGCTCGTAGACGCCCTGATCTTTCCAACTGTAAGCACCTTGTTATCATCCCCTTCTGGGAGCAGACGTATTTATTTATTGATCTCGCGTTGCTGTTTCACTATCTTTCATTGAGCTGCTGCAGGACTGGTGTGCCATTGTCGAGCTTACGACAAACGAAAGCTTTCCGTTTGAGTGGACTTCTCTTCTCCTTATGCGCATCGATTGCGCTTCGCTTTTCGGTCGAAAGGTCGTACTTCTTCTTGACCAAGGCCAACGGCTTGCGGAGCTTCAGCAGACACTGTCTAAGGTTTTTGCTTTTGGAACATTGTAAAGTCGCTATCCCTCTCTGCCAATGAACTAGTCTCCAACTAGGCCGTCAATGATCCTTGCGGTTATTTATGTAAGCAGGAAGGCTACCCAAGGGTTTCAACAGCTCCTAGTGCGGAGTGGCCTCAGAGCCAGATCAGCGCTAATCAGGAGTGTTGTTGTCTAAGCTGGATAATTTCGGTAACATGGTCGTCAACATACTTCAAGGTCTTGCTTACGAAATCGAAGGCGGTGCCAACATTGGCCGGCCTTCAGTTTCAGGTCAGCCAGCGTCATCCAACCCTACTAAGAAGATACAATCGAAGGCGATATTTACGAGCGTCGAATCGCCTTCGATGATTTTTTTGCGTTGGCCCGTCAGGAGACATTGATCAGCTGACAACACAAATGGGGAGATGGGCCGATGATTGCACTTCATCTCTCCACAGGTGTCCAAGAAGCCATGGTTCAAAGGGTTGGATTTAGGCCGCGATTTCATTCGTGTGGGTGTGATGTGTCGGCTGATGTCCAACCACTATTTGTTAAACGCACATCTCTTCCGTATTGGGCTCTCAGAAATCAATTTCTGTGCCTGCGGCGAGGCTTATCAAGATATCGAACATGTCGTGTGGGGATGGGATGAGCATCGTGAGTTCAGATCTGAGCTGCATGAAATTCTCCGGGTCCAAGGAAAACAACAGAAACCCGTTAGAGAAGTGTTGGCAGGTACATACATTTATTTGTTCCACATCATTAAGACAAGACATAATCAACAATAGTACGCCACAATACTCGGTTTGTGGCTGCCGCTCTCCATCCTCGGTCACGCCCAATGCTCGCCAAGTCACGCTCCACCTGGTCCGCCCATCGTGCTCTCTGCGCTCCACGCCTTCTTGTGCCAACCGGATCCGTTGCAAACACCAGCTTTGCAGGGTTGTTGTCCGGCATTCTTGCAACATGCCCTGCCCACCGTATCCTTCCGGCTTTGGCCACCTTCTGGATGCTGGGTTCGCCGTAAAGTGCAGCGAGCTCGTGGTTCATCCTTCTCCGCCACACACCGTTCTCCTGCACACCGCCGAAGATCGTTCTTAGCACGCGTCGCTCGAAAACTCCGAGTGCTTGTAGGTCCTCCTCGAGCATGGTCCATGTCTCGTGCCCGTAGAGGATTACCGATCTTATTAACGTTTTGTACATGGTGCATTTGGTGCGTGGGTGAATCTTTTTCGACCGCAGTTTCTTCTGGAGCCCGTAGTAGGCCCGACTTCCGCTGATGATGCGCCTCCGAATTTCACGGCTCACGTTGTTGTCAGCCGTCAGTAAGGATCCGAGGTGGACGAATTCCTCCACCACCTCGAAAGTATCCCCGTCTATCGTAACATTACTACCCAGACGGATCCGGTCGTGTTCGGTTCCGCCTACCAGCATGTACTTTGTTTTGAGGCATTCACCACCAGTCCGACCTTTGCTGCTTCGCGTTTCAGGCGGGTGTACAGTTCTGCCACCGTTCCAAATGTTCTAGCGATAATGTCCATGTCGTCCGCAAAGCACACAAATTGACCGGATTTTGTGAAAATCGTTCCCCGGCTGTTGAGCCCGGCTCGTCGCATCACACCTTCCAGCGCGATGTTGAAGAGTAGACATGAGAGTCCGTCACCTTGTCGCAGTCCCCGGCGAGATACGAATGAACTGGATAGTTCACCCGAAACCCTTACGCAGTTTTGCACACCGTCCATCGTTGCTTTAATCAGTCTAGTCAGCTTCCCAGGAAAGCCGTTTTCGTCCATGATTCTCCATAGCTCTGCGCGGTCGATACTATCGTATGCCGCTTTGAAGTCGATGAACAGGTGGTGCGTTGGGACCTGGTATTCACGGCATTTCTGGAGGATTTGCCGTACGGTAAAGATCTGGTCCGTTGTCGATCGGCCGTCGATGAAGCCGGCTTGATAACTTCCCACGAACTCATTTGTTTTAGGTGACAGACGACGGAAGATGATCTGGGATAGCACTTTGTAGGCAGCATTCAAAATAGTGATCGCCCTGAAGTTCTCACATTCCAAATGGTCGCCTTTCTTGTGAATGGGGCAGATTACCCCTTCCTTCCACTCCTCCGGTAGCTGTTCGGTTTCCCAGATCCTGACTATCAGCCGATGCAGACAGATGGCCAACTTTTCTGGGCCCATCTTGATGAGTTCAGCTGCGATACCATCCTTACCAGCTGCTTTGTTGGTTTTGAGCTGATGAATGGCATCCTTAACTTCCCTCAGCGTGGGAGTTGGTTCATTTCCGTCCTCCGCTGAAGTGTTGGCAGGTCTTGATTTGGAATATGTACATGAATCTCATATATCAGTTTTTGAAACGTGTTGATATCAGAGTTTGATGTATACGTTCCTTGTTTTCGTTGTTCGCCATTTGGTTTTGTTGTCGTTGATTTTGATCCCGGCAATGCGCAATGGGATTCCGCCGTTTAGGTACACTGAGGATACTGTTCGTATGTTTTTCATAGTTTACATCTTATGAATCAGTAATTTTTACTTTTTTCATCATTTCATAGTTCTCGTATGCTTTTCATACTTTGAAATGCGAAATCCATAAGATTTGTCGTATGAAAAATCTCATGAGAAGCATCGTATGAAAATCATAAGATGTGCTATGAAACACCATCGCTAAAAAACAACAAAACTTTTATTGGCTTCTAACCACTACAACATCCGAAGCGTCGATGGGCGTATGAGTAAAGCACGCACTCGCCAACCTTAACGTCCCTGGTTCGATTCCAGGTTGCGATTTTTTTTTTAATTTGTGCAAAATATTTCATAAAAATATGTATGATAGTCATACGACATAGTTTCAGTTTTTATACGTTATCGGTATGATTTTCATACGTGGGTGTTAAGAAATTTATACAGTAACAGTATGACAATAATAGTTGGCGCTTTGAATCCAAAATCATAGTTCGTAACTATGATTTTCGCAAGAAATCCTTGTGGCAAAACATCATAGTTGATTCGTATGATTTTCGGAGTTGCAGTATCCTCAGTGTAATGATGATCGGACGCAAGGACGACATTACGTGTTTTCCACACATGAAGAAGTCTCCGTCTCCATTTTTGGCTGCTACGTATGTGATCGACTTCCGTGAAGTCATCATGATATGCTTATGTCACTTGGTGCACAGGACGATGGAAAAAGAGCGATCCCCTGGTGAGCACATCGCTGTTGCTACCGCCACCAAACTCTGTGAGTTCTTCGTTCTTGCTCATTTTTTCAAGGCCATGATATCTCAGTCTGCGTTTTTAAAGCCAAGCTTCGCATTGATGTAGATCTTGATAGGTTTCTTGTTGTATGGAGATGAACCAGCCACGGGCTGAAAATCTCCTTAATAAAGCTAATAATAATAATAATAAAGGTTTCTTGTTCACGACATCAACTGGAACAGCAGCATCGGTTAGAACGTATGTGTTCTGAATCTGGCCGCGATTATCCTTTATATTATGTAATGATCATTGATTAATGAAACATAAAATAAATAAGCACCAAAACTACAACTCCCGCATTTCTCTTTCAACTTGCAGATCCTCCGAGGACGAGTACTGGCGTTTGTCCCATCATGAAAACAGCGTCCGCATGCGGCTCAAGCTGGAGCCCGACCTGAACCATGATCCTCACACAGCTGCTTCCAATATGCGTGACAATACCACCAGTACGGCGCAAACCGAACGTCTGTCGGCCGAGCTGAGCTCAACGATTGCTCCTGCGGCACTTGGTGACGAAACAGTAGATGATGACATTCTGCTACTGGAGGAGGAAATGCGCAATAATGTGGAACCTCAGGTGTAAGTATGGGGGAATTTTGAAATATGTGATAGATTTTTTTTCGTAATTCATGACGATTTTTAGTCCCGAAACATCCGGTAAGGAGAAGATTGTCATTTCCCAGGAGTGCGAGTTGATAACGCTGATGACAAGAGTCAAGGGAAGACTCGATCTAACCACCAATCAGATAGTGTTTTCCGAAATTAGTGCCATACGTGACGATGGTCAACGCCATGATTTCAAATTTCCCATTAGTCAATTGAGGGAGCTTCACCTGAGGAAGTTCAACCTGCGCCGAAGTGCTTTGGAGATGTTTTTGATAGACCAGACGAGTTATTTTCTCAATTTTACCACCAAGACTCGAAATAAGATTTTTACTAAGATTCTAAGCCTGCAGCCACCAAACATTTTGTATGGATCGGGACGATCTCCAGCGGAATTGCTGCGATCGTCTGGGTTAACCCAAAAATGGATCAACAGGGAAATTTCCAACTTTGAGTATCTGATGCATCTCAACACCATAGCGGGTCGTTCCTACAACGACCTTAGTCAGTATCCGGTATTTCCGTGGATATTAGCGGATTACACGAGCGACATTTTGGACCTTAACGATCCGAAGTCGTTCAGAGATCTGAGCAAACCGATTGGCGTAGTAAATCCGAAGAATGAGATTGAAGTGCGAAACAAATACGAAAGCTTTGAAGATCCGTCCGGGATGATCCCTAAGTTCCATTACGGTACCCATTACTCTAATTCAGCTGGTGTTCTACACTATCTAATACGAGTAGAACCATTCACGTCCCTGCATATAGAACTACAAAGTGGGCGATTCGACGTCGCTGATAGACAGTTTCACTCCATTCCCCAAACCTGGAAGTTGTTGATGGACAACCCAAATGACGTGAAAGAACTGATACCTGAGTTTTTCTATTTCCCGGAATTTTTAAAGAATCTAAATCAGTTCGACCTTGGAATACTCCAACAAACGAAGGAACGAGTAGAGGACGTTGTGCTACCTCCTTGGGCCAAATCAGCAGAAGATTTCATAGCGATTCACCGAAGAGCGTTAGAATCTGAGTACGTTTCTCAAAACCTCCATCATTGGATTGATCTGATTTTCGGGTGCAAACAGAAAGGTCCCAAAGCTGTCGAAGCCTTGAATGTGTTCTATTACTGCTCGTATGAAGGGGCAGTCGATCTAGATAAAATCACAAACCCCGTAGAACGGGAAGCCGTAGAAGGTATGATCAACAATTTCGGCCAAACTCCGTCGCAACTGCTGAGAGAACACCACCCCAAACGACTTTCCCAAGACGAGTTGACGATGAAGCTGTTAAAACTGGAACTAAAACGGCCTGATCTCACGCTGATCCTAGACCGCGTCAACAGTATCAACTGCGAATTTTCCACAGACAAAGACCCAGTCATATATCTCAGCACGCCTCGAAGCCCCCCGCGATCGTTTTTGCAAACCAGTCCGGACATGCTAATTTCGGTCACGAAAAACGGAATCCTCGGCTGCCACAGTTGGATGTCGTTCGACAAAGAGAAAGGATTTTTGCTCGAAATCGATGCCACTACCTCCAATCTGAAGTAAGCCATAACTGCCCTGCATATCAATGCGCATATCGACGGTACTTAATTTACATAATATTATTTTGTTTCGCTCGAATTTATAGAAACCGCAAGAAACTAATCGGCCCGTTCCATCCTTCGATCAATTTGAGCCCGAATCTATTCGCTGTTAGTGTCGATGGCAAATATTTGTATGCCGGTGGCATCTGGGACAATTCCGTCCGCATGTTCAATATGGCACGAGGAAAGGTGGTCGCATCGGCGATTCATCATTTCGGTACGCCCTGTGCTATGCAGCCTTGGCTGTGCTAATTATTATCATGTACTTAATTCCAATTTTGTCTCCCTCCCTCCCCCAATTAGACGTAGTAACATGTGTCGCATTGGACAGTTGCGGATCGTACCTGGTGACCGGATCCAAGGACTGCACCTGCATTATATGGTCGATCAGCAATGGCAGCAACGCAGGTGGCGCTTCCAGTGGGGCGTCGAATCTTCAGCCAAACACGGCGGCGTTGAATCAGAATTTGGCTGGGAATGTTGTGGGCAGTGCCAACGTAGTTCATCTCACCAACAATCTGACACCGAAGCCGGTGCACACGTTGTATGGCCACGATGGGCCGGTTTCCTGCGTGGCGATCATGACGGAACTGGATATCGTGGCATCGGGATCATTGGTGAGTATGATGCACTAAAGCCTCGTTTTATGTAGGTTTTTTTTTTTATGTAATTCTAATTTATTTCTATGTCCTGTATAATAAGAGAGAAAACAATTCAGAACCAATATTTTGCATCAGGCAATTAAATAATGACGGTAACTACACAGCGCAACATTTTTTGTTTTAAGAACAAACTTATGTGTCCCTGACAGATTTTGGGCCCCTAAATCTATCAAATTTGATTTGGTGAAACGAAATATTTTGCATGAGTCGTTAATTTAGATATTAGTTGATCAATTTATCCTTTGGTTGCTTAAAAAAATATTTCCATGCTGAATGGTTTGCATTGCAATCAAAAAAGCCCAAAATCGCATGTTTTGCCCAATAAATTGAGGTATAGTTCAAATTCGAATTCAGTGGCCCAAAATCTGTCAGAGACACATAAGTTTGCTCTCGAGACAGACCAACAGTTAATTCTTGTTCTCCAGTGCTATAATAACTGCGACCTAGGGATGTTTATGGGGGAGAGCAAAGGAAGATTCAGAGGGCCTCGGGTGTCCAGGGGGTTCAGAGATATTTAGAAGGATCATAAGTGAAGCAAAGGGTATTTCAGGGACGCTTCATGGGGTTCTAGGGGCGTTTCTGAATGTCTCAGCAAGTTACAGGGGCATTTCAGGTGATATCTAGAAATATAAGAGGCATTTCAGGGGTATCAGGAAATCTCAGGGACGCTTTTAGTAGTCTCAGGAGTGTTTCACAAGGTGTGCGAAGGTTTTAGGGGGTCTCAAGGGCGTTTCAGGAGGGCCTCACGGGTTTTGTGGGTTTTAAAGGGGCTCCACGGGTTTTAGAGGCTCTATGCGGTCTCAGGCACGTTTATGAGTGTGTCAGGGGAGCTGCAGGGAAGGCAGGCAGAGGGAACCCCATGGCCGGTTTCCAACTGTACAGTATGTATCAATAACTGACGCGTGCACAGTGATTTGATTTTCTCGTAAGTAAGGCCGTACTATCCAACACACATAAAGACGTGCCGACATGGGGCCTCCACATACCCCGATCTTATCGTTTCCAACCACGGGCTCGGATGCAATTCAGTAGACCGACTCCACGACATCAACGTTACCAGGATGTTTTCCCCGCGGCCACTTGATCACAATAAGGGTCGATTTCAACAGCAGGTCACCGGTATGACCTACGTAGCCGAACCCTTGGATCACCTCTTGTATCGCGTATGCACTAGCCATTCTCCGAGTCCACGTGCTACCTCCTCAGTTCCAAGACAATTTGGACGTCAATACATATCCTCTTTTTTTCCCTTCTAAACCATAGGGGGGAAAATCTGCTCAACAGACGCCCTAATAGGAAGGTTAGGGTAGTGTGAGCTTAAGGCCGTCTTCTACAGCAATACTAAAAGCCAGGACTACTCTCTCCTCGACTCACTAAAACACATTCCTATGATCGCAAAACCCTTCGTCTCTCCGGAATTACCAAGAAGGCATTGCTTCAGAGAGGGGCTAGTGCACATCGCACCCTCAAGGTTAGCTGCGTAGCCTGCAGCAACGAACATCAATGACTCGCTTTGGAGAGTCCATCACGTTAGCATGCTGGCCAGTTTCCCAAGTGGTCCTCATCACTCCCTTTGTCCTCAGAAGGCGGGCAGCGTCAACCCCGCCCGCGCCCAACTGCTTAGCAGACATCAAAAAATGATGCCCACGTGCAACCCGATCTGACCTGCCCGCAAAGGAAGGGTATCTCTACCCTTCAGGTCCTATAAGATGCACTCGAAGGTTGAAGACAGCAGGGTCTCACCGACCCCGATCCTTGCCGGGGACCCCTTTCCAACCGCGGGCTCGGATCCAACCCAGTAGACCGACGCCACGACAGCACCGCTACCGGGACTTCTTCTCCGCGGCCACTTAATCGCTGTAAGGGTCGATCTCGACCGCAGGGCACCGATATCACCTACGAAGCCGACTCCGAACCCCTGGACCACCTCTTGTACTGCATCTGAACTAGCCATTCTCCGAGTCCACGCGCCACCTCTTCTGTAGCTCCCAGACGATATGGGTGATATCCGTTGAAACGGCGTTCTAGCCAAACTCATCTCCACACATCCTCTGGACCAAATTGTCCGGAGTTGTGTCCTCCCCGCATGTGGCAAGGCATGCGGTCACGCATTGTGCGAAAACGCGGGCACCCAAACAGAACGTGTTCTGCTGTTTCCTCTAAACTATTGCACACTGGGCATTCGGGAGAACCCACATGACCGAAACTATGTAGATACTGTCGGAAGCAACTTTGGCCCGATAGGACTTGGGTCAGATGGAATGTTACTTCCCCATAGGGCCTGTTAACCCAACTATCTACCCTCGGGATAAACTGTCTATCAACTGATGCAGGCAGGTGATCATCTTTTCTGGGCTCATCTTGATAAGTTTAACTGTGATACCATCTTTATCAGTTGCATTGTTGGTTTTGAGCTGATGAATGACATCCTGAACTTCTTTTATTTATTTATTTATTTACAACCTCTTCAACACATTAATGGTTGTACAGACTGATAGCTTATATAACTAATGAAAACTTTAATTAAAATAACTCTAATACATTCATCAGACGTTTACATAGCATCATAACATTGACAATCTAACACAGTTCGAATCAACATTATCAACATACAAAGGATACAAGATAAAAACAAAACAAATCAAACAACCAAAAAATTATCTAAAATAAGCTGTTAGCGCACATTACATCATTAGGGCTTCCAAGGGTTGTCAGAGCGTCGAATGAATTCTCGAAATTTAATTCCTAAGGGCCAGGTTGATGCACACATAGCTAATTCTTTCCACCTCCGCTTCAAAACGACTTTAAACGAGATGTAATCGAGCAGCCTGTAGTGAATACGTTTTGGCATCAGCTTCATCACGCATACAGGGTCACCAACGGGAGCGTCAACACATCTGCGTACCAAAACCTCTTGTTACCCGGCGGGTCGGATGGACCTGCCCTAGCACGAGAGACTCTTAGGGTCGGCGTGAGCTCGTCAAGGGTTCAAGAAAACGCACTTTTCATTCTTTAACGATTTATTTAACTTACGAGGTGTGTGAGTGTGGGAGGTGTGGCGTGTATCTCGTCTCGATGAGGCCGGCCGGCGGAAGTGCAGCACGTGGAGGGGTTCTTGATGATCTGGCGGGGTTTCGGGCTGTCCACGGGTCCAGGACGTCCTCGTAGGATTCCGGAGGTCTTCGGAGGGCTCCAAACGGTCGTCCGGGAGGCGCGTTGTCGGACGAGGCCAATGTTTGCGGTGTACCGGGGTCTTCCGGGGTTACACCAGGGTTCCGGACCGTTGCGGACTCTCGAACGGATCGACGTGCGGGGCACTGGGTAGACGGAGGCCCTAAAGCGGACCTTCTAGGCTGCTCTCAGTGGTTCACCACGGAATTTGGCGGCTCGTGGGAGACCTTTAGCAGGCCAACGCTAATGGGTCCTAATAATGAGGTCAGGAAAGCATTTAACGTTAGAGGGCTACTGGGTGCTGTTGGATGTTTATAACAGTTATCTTCCGGTTACCATACCTGATTCCAACTTTGAATTCCACTCAGGTGGTTTACTAAAACTTTTTGAAGTACTAACTTCTAAACTGTAACGGTCACTTTAATACGGTGGTAAGATTTCCGTGTCTGTTCGCTTTGAGCTCAAGATTTGAATAGGCTTTAGCTTTAGCGCTATTCGACCCAGTAGCCTGCTCCCCCTTTTCCTTCCTTTTCCCTCATCAATCTTTATTTATTCTCTTTTTGACGTGGCATCCATCTGGCAACTCTCTTATCCCCTTTTTCGAACCCTCCATGCTTTTAGATTGTTAGGCGTGTTCAAGGTGTTTTCGTGTATTGACAATTTTTGACCCTAGTTCTATCGGAGTGATTATACAGTACTAACAATTTTTAACAATTATTAACAAACAAATAACAACTTTACTAACAATTAACAAGAACAACTAACCAATAGTCATATCCTTTATTATATTTTTAACTATCATTACTAACATTACTAACATCAAATCTAACAATATTCTAAAAAATACAAATAAACAAACGCAGATCATCGCAACGGTAACACTCTATATCACTTTCGGTTGTATTAACGTCGATGTTCGACAGCAGCAAAGAAAAGCAATCATCAGTTGACTCCGGTTGCTCACTGTTCTCATTTCGTTGCCTTTTATAGCACATATTTGTTCCACTCATTACTTCAGCTGCTACGACCGGTGTGGAATGAAGTGGAATTGCACTATTATGAAAAGTGTCGTTAGCCATGATTCGGTCCAGCGTATCCATAATCGAAGAAACTTGACGTTGTAGTTCGGATATATAAGAATTTATCGACTTAGCAGCATCAACCGGGAATGCAAGTGGTGACTTTGGCTTAGCACTTCTCCAGTCATTGAAGGCAGGCGTACATTCACAACACAACCATACGAAGCCGCAAGAAAGAGATCGTAGATGCTCACTACTTAGACCAACACATGAGATATGATAGCTCGTTCCACACGGTCCAGCACACTTTACATACATTCGCAATTCCGTATGAATACACAGCTCACATTCTTTGCAAAAAACTTTTGCATCACAATCCGACGAATTTGTTTTCATTCTGAAGTTGTCCAAAATTGCTGATTTTCGGTACTTTTTCCACGGAGTAGTTTTGGTCACTGAGCGATCCACGTAACGGTTTTGCTTTTTACAATATACGATGCAAGTTCACAAAAAAACGGGTCGGTTTGACGGAAGGCTATAAACGATGCAGCAGCTCAAGCGAAATTGTACATGTCTTTTAGCGTGCGAGTTGGATCATTTTTATCTAACGCGGTCGTTTCTTCCGTTGCCTTGTTCTAGTGCTCATCTTATGCTCATTCTTGTGCTCATCGAAGTACCGTCGTGCGGGATGTCATTGGGCCAAAGTGGGGTGGCATTGGGCCACTGTTCCGCTCATTTAGAGTACGACGGGAATGCATTTTATTTGTAAAACTACTAGAATACATAATTCTAAGATACTTGGCATCCACCGTCAAGCTCTCTGACTTATATTGAATTGGTAGGATCGATGGACCAATGTTACCCTCTAGGCCCAATGTCACCCCTAACGACGATATTACTTAACCATCACTTCCATCCGTCAAGAGGCTCCCATCATTATCGCTGCATTATTTTGGCTCGTAACACGAAGTCGTTGCGGGATGCATTGAACTTCTTATCCATGTTTCTGGGTACGGCCCAGCAGTTCCATTTCCTCGCACTCTGCTTCTTCCAAGCGGTCATCGGCAAAAAAGGTGTTTGACGTTTGTAACGTTCTACGTTCTGCCGAGTTCCTTGCTGCAGTATTGTCGTCTGCGCTCCGTTCCTCTCTTTTAAGCGACGACTCGAGTAACAAATAACGAAGACGTTCACAAACGAAAACAGTTTATTTGAGAAACACGTCTGTATGACTTGATGTCTGGCTTGTGAATAATAGTTAGGAAAAAATAACAGTGGTTGGTCTTCAAGGGCGTAACCAGTCGTCCGTCTGGTAACTCATCAATCGGATAGTTCAAGAGTCCTACGAAGCGTCCTGAAGCGGTTGAAATCCAAAGCCTTCGTGAAAATATCGGTAACTAGATTTTCCAACGCAGGTATGTTCCAATAGCGTGGAGATTGTTTCAAACCGGACGACTTCAACAGATTGCAAACTTGACCTTTCTTTGCACGTACACCATCCGGAATCTGCATGAATATGCCTTCCTTAAGTTGTTCGTGTACAGACGCTCTCTGGCCATTTGCCTCCTCTTTCATGTGGAACACCCATTTAGTTTTCAAGCATCGGGCTCCTTCAGGACGGGTAACGATTCTCCAAACGCTATTTGATTCCATGGTGTGCAATTCGTTCTGAGCGGCCTTGAACCAGTCATCACAGTCGTCTCTCGTGTGAATGTCAGCGTAACGTTCAAGAAGATCTGTGAGGAAAGTACCAGCAGAAGTCGTTCTATATCCGATGAAGAAATCCAATAACTTACCAGAGAGCTTGCGCTCCCGTTCGCTACGCCTCAACACTGCATCCTTTTCAGGCTCATGTTGTTCTAATTGCGAAGGGCGCGCAACTGGCGTCGTCCTGTTCGATTATTGTCCACCGGAGACTTCATCCAAGATTTCATAATCATCGTCGAAATCTTCGGGATCCTCGTTTTCAGAAATCTCCTTCATCAGCTGAATTGCTGCATCCGCTGCTCACTGTGTCATCATTGGAGAACATTTCCCCTCTTGCTCATCGAGTGGTAGAATCACTAGAGGAAAACATTTCTCATCATCCGGACACACATGATAGGGATAGCAAGATTCGTCCAATTCTACGTCACTGGCTATTACAGTACGTCTTGACAGTTCACATTTGATGCCGTCCACTGTGTCATTCCGCACCAGCATAGCCATTCCTTGCTGACTCAGGTGAGAATGAGGTTATTCGGATTGCTTGAACACATTCTCGCAGAAGGTTTCTCCAGCTTGACTTCCAGCTCGTATAATCCACCTTTCATCTGTGCGGTTCCAATAATCTTTACGTCTTTCTTCAGGACAGCCATCAGATTGCCCCGGTGAACGAGCAGTACGTCCTCCATCCGTAGTGGCATCCCTCGATTGCTGCACCCTGTAATTGTTCCTGCAACCTTCGCTTCCAATGTTACATCATCTTTGGCCATGTTGATGGCAATTGACTGTCTCAGCTTCCCGTATGTTGCGAAACCATCTTGACGATTCACCAGATG
This sequence comes from Aedes albopictus, assembly GCF_035046485.1. Taxonomy (NCBI): domain Eukaryota; kingdom Metazoa; phylum Arthropoda; class Insecta; order Diptera; family Culicidae; genus Aedes; species Aedes albopictus. The sequence goes on from NC_085138.1 coordinate 190,259,003, forward strand.
GTCACTGGCACCGGAATCAAGCTTGAAAATAATATTGTTCTTGCTGGGCTTCCTGCTTGACCGATCTGCCATAAAGACTACTCCGTTTTCCGTATTCTCCACTTCAGCATTCGTTCCATTGTCCCATTCCTGCCTACAGTCTCTCTTGAAATGGCCACGTTTTCCGCATTGGTGGCTTCTCCCTTGAAACTTCTTGGCATCATGCTTGGGCTTCATCCATGGCTTGGTCGCAGCTCCCAAAAACGCCACAGTGTTGATTCTTCCGGAATCCTCTTGCCGTTCCGTTTGTTTCATCTTTTCAGCCAGTAATCGCTGCTTCATCATTTCAAGAGTGAGATCTTCTTCAGCGAGATTTTCGGGGGCGGTGGCCAACGGATCAAACGAATCTGGTAGAATCTGGAACAAGGAAATGTCCGCATCCGCTTCATAAATCGTGGCACCGGGTGTCTTGAACTGCCTGATGATATCTTCGAATACCAGCAGATGGGCTCGTACAGACTTCCCTTCTTCCAGCTTCAAACGATTCAACTGCTTCCGCAGTAGATTTTGAGTTCCGATGGACTTCTTTGCGAAGGTGTTTTCAAGGGCATTCCACATTAGACGTGTGCGCCGAAGCAATTTTCACCGGCGGCGGCGGTTATAGTAATATAAGGCAGCGGCGGCGGCGACGCCGGCGCCACGCCGTTCGTCCTATTCGGCGGCGGCGGCGGCGGCGTAATCGGCGTGACCATATTTTTTTAATAAAATTCTAAAAAACGATAATACAGAATCATTTTTGTTTCCTTTACTAAAGGCGAAACTGAAAGCATTTCCTCACTTTTTAGTTTTTGATTTTTTAAAACCAATATTTTTAAAATCAGTTTCGTGCACATGTAGAGTATGGATCAAAGTATCCTCTGAATTTTTTCTGTAGTGAAAAATGTTTTTCGTTTTTGCAGAAACCATTTTTGAACAAAATTTCACAAAAAAATGGTTTCTGCAAAAATGGAAAACATTTTCCACCTCAAAAAAAATTAGAAGATATCTTGATCCATACTCTACATGTGCACGAAAACCGATTTTGAAAATATTGCTCCGTTATTTAATAAAAAATCAAAAACCGGAAAAATTAGAAAATCCTTCCAGTTTCGCCTTAAGTACAATTTCCATCTATTTTGTGTGAAAGGTGTAATCGCTTGTGTTAACGTATGCACATCAGATATCTCAATAAAAAAACTATCCTTGAAAGAATTATGCCAAACATTTTAGAGAGAATCCTTGAGCATGTTTACCAGGAAAATTATAAAGGATTCCTCTCGATAGAAATTCACAACGTCACACTTCTCTTCTTGGGATATTTTTTCTTCTAAAACTCATTTTAAATCAGTGCTGTCATGGTAAAATCTGATTTTTTTGGAGTTCTGTTAGGGTTCTTTTCAGGAATTCCTCAAAAGATTCCTTTATGCGTTTCTTCAAAAATTCCTCCAGAAAAACTCTTTAGATTCTTCTGAAAGTTCCTCCAGGGGGCTTCCTGAAAGATCCTCAGATATTCCTCCACGTTTGGGATCGCAAATTTCTCTAGAGATTTATATAAACCTTCCTTCATGTATTCTTTCAGCATTTTTTTCTGGCGACCCTTAAAAAAATCATCCAAAGATTCTTCCAGGAGTTCCTTAAGAAACCACTTCAGTTTTTATTTCTTGACATTTCTCCAGGAATATTCCAAAAATATCTCTTCTTGGAATTACTGCACAGCATTCTTCAGTTTCCCAGGATGAATGCTTCACAAGTTCTTCTAGGGAAATTGTATCAAAGAGTTTTATCCACTAATATCATGCAGACATTGCGCAAGATTTTTTTTCAAGAATCCAGAAGTATGTCCAGGAGTTCTTCCAGGGTTTGTTTAAAATCATCCTTCAACAATTCATAAGGGGATTTATTCAAGAATTCTTTTACAGGTCGGACTCGATTATCCGGAGTCGGGTTCTGATGCTTCTCAAACACATATCTGGAGAACGGAATGCTCTTTAAAGCTGAAATTTTGTCATTTTGTCAAACCAACTTTGATTAGTAATCAGTCAAAATATCAGCTTTTTACAGCATTCCATTTTTGAGATATATTTTTGGGAAGCGCCAGAATCCGACTCCGGATAATCGAGTCTGACCTGTAGTACCTTTATCTGCAATTTGTGCGCGAATTCCCGATGAATTGTTTTCAAGGATTCCTCCAGAAACTTCTTCATTATTCAATTCAGAAATTCCAAAACCATTTCAGGAGTTTTTTTCTTAGGGATCATTTAAATATGACGTCCATCGTTTAGGGGGGAGGGGGATATGAGGGTTAAGCGTGGCACAGGGTGGAGGACGGTCTAAAAATCCTGAAAAATGATGGACGTCAAATTTGAATCAGCCCTTACCCTGTTGGCAAAATCAAAGCACTGCGTCCAATTAACTGAACTTTTGTGGTGAATCTCAGGAGCTCCTTCAATGATTCTTTCTGAAATTGTTTCAATGAAATTAAATGAAATTAAATTTCATCAGGAAATTTTTAACATTTCTGTAGAAATTCTTTCAGATTACTCTCCAAGAATAACTCCTTTATGTTTTATGTAATTTCATAAAATACTTCACCCAAGCAACACACATGTTATAATAGAGTTACGACAGCGCAAGTTTTGGTTGTATAGAAGTTTATTAGACGTAATTTAAACATTGTGTTTAAATAACGTAAAATAAACTTCTATGCCACCAAAACTTGCGCTGCCGTAACTTTAATATAACATATGTGTTGCTTGGGCATCAAATATCTGTAGAGTAATATCTCAATGAATTCCCGGAGGAATCTCTAAAGGAATCCCAGGGAAAAAATCTGAAGGATCCACAGGAGGCATTCCATAGAGAAACCATCTAAGCATTTCTTCGGTAATTCCAGACGGAAATCACCCCTGGAAGAAAATCATTGAAAAATGTTTGAGGTAATATCTTACTAACATTCATGAAAACTCATTAAACTACTGAAGATGCCTTAAGTGATATTTCAGATGAAATTCTTTAGTAGGCTTTAGATGGAATCCATGGAGGATCTTCTGAATGAATCTTTGGAGGAATTTTTGAATAAATTGTTTATCTAATTCCTGAAGATTATGTGAAAGAATCCCAAGAAGTTTTCTGAAATAATTTTAGAAAGAGTTGCTAAAGAAATTTCTGGAAACTCTCCCTCAGAACCCTTGGTGGAATTCCTACAAGGATTTATAAATAAATATTTGGAAAAATTTCAAGACAAATCTTTTAACAGAATTCATGGAGGATGTTCGGAAAGAATTTCCGAATGAATTCATGAACATAGTTTTAAAAGAACCTCTAGAAGAATGGTTCCCAGAAATTTCCAAAGGAATATATGTAAAACTTTCTACGAATTTTTATTGCAGATATTTCTTAATTTCTTAAAAAATCTTAGTGATATCCTTGAAAGAATTTCAGGAGGAATCACTGGTGAAATACGTGAAGGAATACCCAGAGTAACGCATGAACTATATGATTTTTTTTCAGAAATCACTGCAAGAATATCTACTGGAATAATATAATCAAAATCATAAAAGAACTTCTGAAGAATGTCCAAGAGACACTCCATAAAGAAATTTATAGAGAAGCCCTAAAAGAATTTTCGGAGTATCCAATGGAGGAATTCCTGAAAGTACCCTGGGTTTACTGTGTAAATATATTTTCTGGAGTTGTTTCTGAAGGACGAACGTCCATAAGTTACGCCACACTCACGCTTTGAGAAGCGAGGGGTTCTGAAGAATGTGATAATTTCAAAGGAGTCCTATACAAAAAGTGTGCTAATGAAGGGAAAGGGGAGGGGAGGGGGGGGGTGTTGAAAATGGACATTTTTGCGTGATCTTATCTATGGATTTTTTTATTAAATCAATGGCGCCATTTAAGGAGGTTCTTCGTATAAATTCTTTGAAAAATTTATGGAGAAACTTCAAACATCTCTAAAAAATATCACCATGGGTGATTTTCTGAATGAATCCCTGGAGAAATTTCTGAAATAATCCATGGGGGAGTTTCTTAAGCATGGAGCTTTTTAGAAGAAATGGTGAAATTTCTGGAGGGTCCTCTAAAGTAATTTCTGATGATTGTATGGAATATATGCCTTCAAGAATGGCATTCGTAAATTGCCATGAAAATCTTCCAAGAGATAAACAAAGAATATGTAGAAGGATGGAGGATGTGTTTGTGAACCTAATTAGATCACCGCCAAGAATCTTGTTGATAATTCGTTATGATTTACAAAAGAGACTGGCTATGTATTTAAAATAGAATAAGTGAGGATCTTCAAAGTATTGCTGTTAGAAATCACATAAAAATGTTACGAAAGATAAACAAGAAGAACTTTAGAAAACTACACCTAATATGCAGAAGAAAAAAACAATAGAAACTGATTAAAAATTGCTATCAGGTTTAAATTGGTGATTTGAAAAGTGTTGGCGAGAAAAAAAATCTTTGTCTTTTTCTCATCGGCGTGAGAAATTTTGTTCGGCGGCGTGGAAAAATATGAACAGCGGCGCGCCGGGTCAATTCAACTGGCGGCGGCGGCGTGGAAAAATCGTCGGCGACGGCGGCGCACACGTCTATTCCACATCTCTTTTGCTGAGGTCTTCTCGCGTACAACTTCCAGCACTTCATTTGCCAGGAAACTTACAATGTGGACTTTGGCTTTACGATCGGCTTTATCAAACTTCTCTCGTTGTCCAGTAACCTCGGGGGGTTCTCCGTCAAGGTTTTTAGTACCCCAACGGAATCCAGGAACATTTTCACCCTGTAACTCCAGTTCTGGAAGCCTTGTCCACCATCAAATTGAGGTATTCCGTGCGTCGATTCACCCATCTTCGCCCAACTTTTAAGGGACGACTCGAGTAACGAATAACGAAGACGTTCACAAACGAAAACAGTTTATTTGAGAAACACGTCTGTATGACTTGAGGTCTGGCTTGTGAATAATAGTTAGGAAAAAATAACAGTGGTTGGTCACCAACCCAGACAACCAGTAATCGTATAAGATGTTGCATAAGATGATAAAGTGGAGGTCATATGCATACATGCCTCCATATAGGCTCATGTAAAATGTACGCATATCGCCTCCATTTTATCATCTTATTCAGCATCTTATTCAATCACTGGTTGACTGGGAAGGGCGTAACCAGGGTGGGGCATTAGGGCGATTGCCTACTGCGTCAATACTCTCCAAAATCGTTCTGCATTCCTCGTAGAACAACTCGTTCTTTCGACTCTGTTCCACGTACCCGATGGTGCTCTCGGATTAACATGTAGGTTATGCTGGGCAAAAGTTTTTGTTTTTTTATTCTTCACTCACTTAACCTAATTTACAGCTCGTCTATCCACTAGGGCACTGCGTGAGCGATTTCAATTAGAAGCTGTACTTACACTTTGTACAGTGCCTAAATGCATTCCATTCTAATTGTACTGTATCGAACTGGTAGCCGTTGCGCTGCTTTCACTTTCGACCCTATCATGGTAGAATGATGAGCACGAGGATGTTGGTGTGTGGCTGTTGGTTGTTCTTGTTTCCAGTCCGATTGGAGGTCCATTATGGGTTGCCGTCAGGGGGAAAAAGCAACTGACGAAAGTGTCGGGGCTGGGATCGAACCCATGACCATCTGCTTATGAAGCAAACGTGTGACCAATTGCGCCACGGTCCCCGACTATAGGAATCTTGACTGTAATGATTTTGATCTCAATACACAGAATCGTTTGCTTATCTCCCTGGCCAAGTTCGCAGGGGTTGACGGTATTAAAGTGAAGGAGTTTCATTTTGATTATTGTAATGTAGTGTTCTTTAGTGAAACATATCACCTTTTTAACACTTTAATGCGCCTCTAACGGTTCATCACGAACCGGCTGCTGCAGATGGAGTATGGCTGATCATATGCATCAGACATGCTCGATAAACACGGAGGAACCGCCAGGGCTCAGTAGAGTCTATTCCCAAGCAATAGTTCCAAATCGGTTGGATTTGAGAAGGTTTTGATGATCGTTACAAATCCTAATAAAAGTTTTATAGGATTTGTGACTGGTTTTGGAACCTTTTACAGCCAGCTGACTTCAAAATGTTGTTTGGGCTCTATTTCCCACGTTTCTTGGTTGATTTTGATTAGTAATTTATTAATGTCATAGACGTTTTTTCGAATTTCTACAATGTTATACTTTATTATATTTTATTTAAATAAAGCAATTAAAATCAACCAAAAAATTAATAGTGGGAAGGAGATTTGCAGCACTTAATTGTGCTGATAGATTCGAAGCTAACGTGCGAACACTTGACGTGACAGTTTGGACTGGACAAAAAACTGACTGCTTTTTATTAACTGAACAACGTTACTTTTGTATGACTAGGTTGACATTTCTAGGCCACGCATGAGAAAATGACATGGTTTATCTTGATAGGACCGATAGGACAGAACGAATTTGAATATTTTTCATAGTATTTGTAGGGGGATGAATACATAATAGTTGACAAGCAATTTTTGTTTATCTCTTAGATGATGTTATGACACCAACAGAAAAAGTGTTAGAAGTTCAGTTACATGTTTCTGTGGGTTTTGGACCGATGACATTTTGAGGACACAAGAGATGAACACAGAGAAGTAAATATAAAAAAAAAAACAATTTGACACAGAATCGACTGTATTTTAACATGCGGGTTCGACTGATTCGATGAATCTGTCTAGAAGTAACTAGAAGACAATTGACGCTAAGATTGGAAAAAAAGCTTGCAGTTGGGACTATACTACAATAATAGCCGATAGGAAACAATGCGCTAGACAGCATTAATATTCATTTTTTAATATGTAGTATGTGCATGACGGAACAAGCAGGACACAGCTCCAGACGTCTCTTTTTAATAACGATATTCAGCATATTTCCAATAAAACTACACTTCAATAAAGCAAAGACTAAAGCTGCTATGATAGAACAGATCAGAATGACTTAATTGACTTATTGACTACATTTTGGAGATCTACTTCGAATAACTGACAAATTGACAAGAACCTAACTAAATACATGGACCATACTACAAAAAAAAAACAATTGACAAAAAGAAAAAAAGGGGAAACTTTTATTAAAACTATTTTTGTTCAACGCAGGCCAAAACAGTGTCGACTTGGGCCACGATATGCCTACGTACTTCTGTGTGTTGAAACAAAAATAGAGGCTCATAGAAGCAAACGTAGGGAAAGGGTGCGGTGTTAGAACATAAGCACAGCGTGCTACCGCCGTAATTACTATGAAAAAAAAAAAAATACACAGAATCGTTTGCTTATCTGTCAATATGTTTTAACCAACACGCAATTCTTAACTGGCAACAAATGTTACAATGGCCAATTGTTATTCGAAATGCTTGAGAGAGCTGGATCTTAGCTTTCAAGGTCAATCAACATTTCTACGTGTTTCTAAGCAAAACTTTTTAAACTGTCGTTACAGGATGGAACAGTAAACGTGTATACTGTGAAAGAAGGTCAATTCGTAAGGACAATAAACCCTGTAGGATGTACGGGATCGATAATCGAAATATCATACATCACTCTCTCGTACCAAGGTATTGTCGTTGTGCTAACAATCTTCGCATATTCCAATACTTACTTATACTGCATCCTAACAGGTCACATTGCGTTCTCAGCCCTGGACGACACGTCGCACTCGGTCCATGTTTTCAGTATTAATGGCGTTAATCTAGGTTCCAAGTACGTTTCCGGCCGGGTCACAGGACTAACCACTGCAACCGATTACCTGGTCGTATCCGACGATGCTGGTGACCTCACGATGAGTCGTCTCTATGGGTATGTTTTGTAGAATTTTGTGCATCTCTTCTGGGGCACGATATACGGTGAAACTCTTTTGCAGGTTGAAACCCATCTTTGACATTCCGCTCCATATTCCCACCCAAACGATTGTGGCCACCGGGGGAAGTACCCACCTGTTGGCACCGCTTCGCGATGGAAGCTTGGCTGTGATTGGTATAATGCAACCGATTGCATACAAAAAGCACGCCGTTCTGAACGTTTAGATCGATTTTCAAGTGAAATTAGCATGGATAGATATCTTGTCAGACTACTATTTATTTCATCCCTCAGATATTTTTACCAATTAGAAAAATAGAAAAACAATAAGCTTCCTAGAGAAAAAAAAATACTTAAATGGTGAAACTTTGCTACATACATACATAAATTTTAACTTTTATATCCATTGCGTATGGCAAAAATCAGGGTTCTGCGACTACTTCATACGAGTAAAGATCCAAAAGGGAAGTCAGATTAGTTCAGTCGGCTATCGCTTCAGGTTTAAAGTTTTGACGAGTATGTACTGAAATTGTACGTAACGAGACGACTCAATGGCGAATGCATTGGCTCGTGTATTAGTTTCCGGAGATTAGAGCATAACATATTATTTTAGATGAAATGTTACTTGAAATGCATGTTGTTATTTTATGGACGTACCTATAGTGTAGAAAACAAATATATTATGACAAAATAAACAATCGTTGCAAATTATTAATTGTTCTTATGGGTATCCTTAAACGTGATGACAATACATTCAGTTGCCTTCAAGTCAGAGGGAACAACATGTGCTTGCATGTACTCTACGTGCAGAGGATTTTTTGAACGGAAGGTGCTGCGTACCATCTACGGCGGAGTGCAGATAGAATACGGGAATTAGAGAAGGCGAATGAACCACAAACTGCATCAACTGCTGAGAGAACCAACCATCATCCACACCGCGAACATCGGGAGGCTACGGTGGACGGATCACGTCATCAGAATGTCGGATAGCAACCCGACTAAAATGGTTCTCGAGAGGCATCCGACCGGTACAAGAAAACGTGGTGCGCAGCGAGCTAGGTGGGTCAACCTAGTGGAGGATGATCTGCGGACCCTTCGCAGAGTGCGGAACTGGAGACACACAGCAAATAACCGAGCAGAATGGAGACGACTACTATGCAGAGCAGAGGTCACCAGGCTTCTGGACAGACCGGTAAGGTAGAGGTTTTCACAACCGTCATAAACCCTACCCAGCAAACACATGATCGTATATGATGTTGCATAGGTTGCACAAGTGGAGGCGATATACGTACACTTTACACGCGGCTAAATTGAAGCATGTACGCAACGCATATGGCCTCCACTTTAGCATCCTATACAACATCATATAAGACTTTGTGTTAGCTTGGTAATACCTTTTATTTTGGTTTTATGATAGTTCTAAGAACCTCTTCTAGTCTCTTTGACTATAAAATGTTACTTGGGTACCCATCTGTGACGAAACCACTGAACGCCTACGGCTGTCGTGACAGCTCATCATATCCCTTGTGTGCGTCTTCAAAAAGCAGCACGTGATTCTGTAGGCTGTCATCCTATAGTATAAATTTGTTCTCATTATCTTGTTTAGAAAAAAAAAACGATACCCATAGTTCGAACTTCTAGCCAAATCATCGATTTCCAAGCTGACTAATTAATAAACTCAAGCTTTAATCTTCTGGGGGGATACTTCATTATGCCACAGACAAACAGACGTTACACCTTGAACGATTTTCATGGAAATCCATCGCCCAGTTCACACTGCCATCATCTGGTGGAAAAGTTGCACGAATCACTGCGTTGTGCAATATCGTCAACAGAAGGCACTAGTGTGAAACGTCAAACGCATAGAAAAACGATGCGCGCGCCTCTGGTTGTGAAAGCCACAATATGAAAATTTAAAATGATCGTTAAACGCGTAGTCGATGAAAATTTCGCAAGTGTTACGTCTGTTTGTCTGTGATTATGCCATGATTAACAACATCTGTACACAAAACACATGACATAATGATTTTGAAGATATTTATTAACATTTTTTGCGACTGAAATAAATCTTCACTCATTGCAAGAAAATCTATTAAATTTTCACCATTAAAAGAGGACTAGTTTAGGATCAGACTGCTGTAGAAGAAAGATGAATGTGATCATTGAGAGCGCCCCTAGAAAATATGTCATGCGTCGGGATTCTATAAGTGGACAATGCTTTAGAACTAGTCATTCAAAGTCGTGGGCAGCAAAGGGTTAAGATGAAATGTATGCATCTTGTTTGAGAATTCTTATCATACGCAAATTCTGCCTTTGAAAATTTGACAAGAAGTATGACATCGTAGAATATATTCATACAAAAAGTGAACAAATTTCCGTGATTATGCATGTAATGCCGGTTTACTTCTCAGTGTGACTGGTTTTAACCGTTATGTGTCCGACAAACTTTTTGCTTATTTCTACACCGTGTAATTTAAAGTGGTGCTGGGTACCCTGTCGGCCACATAAGGGATAAGATTACATAAGCAATTAATATTTGGTAGGTTAAGTGAAAGAACAAGACTTGTTATTTAGTTTTGTTTTATCATAGAACAAGACGTAAGCAACAAACTTGCTGTTTGCGCAAGCTTTCGATTTAAGCGTTTGCGATCGGTGGTGGTATGAATTTAGGCGATTGTTGAACGCCGCATCGGGAAGATAAATATGTATGTATGCGTATACGCATCACATTACATGGTACCGTAATCCGGAGTAGCGTTATCAGCTCTAGAATCTCGGATAGGACGAGTAATGGTCAAGCAAAAAATCCGCTTCAAAATTACTTGAGCAGTCATTTTTGTTATGTTTTAAAAGTTAGATTTAGGGTCTTGTACCATTTGGGCAGGTGTACCTATTTTGGGCACTTGCCGCTATAACTAAGCCAATTGCAAACCGATTAATTTGAGTTTTTGTGTAGAGTAAGATACTGTACGTGCCTAACTCTATACAACAATTCAAATCAATCCGTTCGAATTGACTTAGTTATAGCGGCAAGTGCCCAAAATAGGTACACCTGCCCAAATGGTACAAGACCCTATTTGGTAAATTTTTGTTTCTTACAATTTTAAAAATCTTCATTCGGATGGAAATCGATCCAAATCAATTCTAGCGTTCAGAGGCGTTCAGGAGCTACATACCTTGCGGGAATAAGAAAAATCGAACTTTCTTTTTTATTGCATAAACTGAGTATACTTCTAGACAACATATATTCCGAATTTCAAAAAACCTCATCACTAGAACCAAAGTTATAGCCCATTGTAGCGCGAATTCTCCATAGTAACCGTCCACAAATTACGTAACACTCTAGGGGGAGGGGGAGTATGGCCGAGCGTTACGGCCCATACAAAAAATTTCGATATTTCATACAAAAAAGCGTTACGGAGGGGGGCTTCGAAAAATGTCGATTTTAGCGTTATGTAATAAATGGATGATGCCATAAGGACAAGGCAATGCGCAAAATTTCAAACGCGATTTTCTCAGTAGCTTTTCCTAGTATTTTTAAAAAGTGTCGTTACGGTGATCACGATGTGTCAAAAACTTTTCGACCGATTTACATTTTTTTTTTTAATTGCGCGTATTTCAAATCTGGACCTACTAAATGGTAGCCTAAGCAGAAGTTGATTGAATATACAGAAAACAACGTTTTATCTCTCGCACATTGTATGGTCAAGGTAAAGAAAGCACTTGGATTACAGTTGGAAAAAAGATAGGAGGGGAGTTAGGGCATAATGTGCACCCTAAGAAAATGAGTACGTTAGAACTGTAAAACAATTGTGTTGTGGGCTTTGGTTCCATGCGGTTAGGAGCGTCAGTCGTCTGGCCGTTTTGTAAGATTCGGAGTGTGGGTTCGATTCCCGCTCCAGTCGGTGAAAAACTTTTCTTCAAACGGAAAATTTTCCACTGGACCACTGGGTGTTTCGTTTGTTGTCCGTTGTCTAATGTTAGTGATCGTTCAGTCTGTGCAACCTCTGGTTGAAAACGGTGTAGTGTCTTAAAAAACAGTGACAAACTTAACATATTATCAGTACTCTTACACGTTTAGCTACATGTCCATCATTTGTTCACTACATGACAATCATTTACAACAGGTAGCAGGATTAGGGGCATAATGGACACCCTAAGCAAATGAGTACGGTTGATTTTGTTGATTTTCCGGTGCTAGTCTTTTTTACGGCTGGCACGCAGGGCCTGACACCAACCCACTAACCCAGGGAGCTGGGCTTACCTTCCCGGAAGCTACGGGTTCTGCATTGGCATTTCCTTCAACTACAGTGCTAAATAGCTAGGCTCGAGCGCCAGTCTTCGCCGGGGGTGGTGTTTTCAATGGGCGCCCAGGAGATAATATTTTACCTGAGCTTCCACCATGAGTATGGTCTAGGCCTATATGAAGCATTGTCCACTTAGAATCCGGACGGACAAAATCACGTATATCTCAGGGATGGAATAACAAACATAAAAGGTGAAGCCCTCAAAACAAAGATTATTTATTGTAGTTTCATGAAAAAAATACATCGAAATTATTTATTTTTATTTCAAATACATTTTTCATTTTTTCGGTGTTAACTTCCTTAAAAATCTGCACAACGGTGGTAAATTTTAGAATCAACCCCTTCGGCATGTTAGTCCAACAATCAGGTCGTCTATGCAATTTCCTGAGTGCCTTGATTAGTCTGATTAGGATTCCGAAGAAAAAAAATCAAAAAGTTTTTCTTATTGCGAAATGAGAGGCAATTCGGTGAATAAAGTGAACGCGAAATTTGAGTGTTTTTTCGTTGATAAATACTACCCACCCATGACGAAACCACTGAACGGCTTCTGCTGTCGTGACAGCAAAATAGGTAAAACCTCTATAGATCCCTTGTGTGCGTTTTTGAAAAGCAGCACGCGGTAATTGAGGCTGTCATCCTTGTATAAATTTGTTCTCATCTTCTTGATTTAAAAAAAACGATGCCCAGAGTTCGTACTTCTTGCCAAATCTTCAAATTCCAAGCAGATTAATCAATGAACCCAAGCTTTAATCTTCTGGGGACATTTCTTTATGCGATGATTAACAACATCTGTGCACAAAACACATAATGGTTTTGGAGATATTAACATTTTATGCGACTGTCGTACCTGACCGACCATACCAAATTTCAACGTGTTTGTGCAAGATTTTTTTCCTTCTCTTGTCTTCAGTCTGAAATAACTTTTCACTCGTTGCAAGAAAATAGATGATATTTTCACCATTGAAAGAACACTAGTGTAGGATAAGGCTGCTGTAAAAGAATGAAGATTGTGACCATTGAGAGCGTCCCTAGAAAACATGCCATGCGTCCGGATTCTAAGTGGACAATGCTTTAACAGAGAATAACTTAACTTATTATCAGTTGGCTTACAACTTTAGCTTGTTTCCTACGTATTTCAATCATTTACAGCAGGTACAATATCTTTATTGTGAAGAAATAATGAACTGTAAACCGTGTGTTTTTTTATTGCTGACAGGAAAGATACGGGGCGAAATGGACACTAGGCTGCGGCTTATTTTTCAAAAGTTGTTGAAACCTGGAATTCGTAAGCTCTTCTGGATTCAAATGACATAAGTAGATAAACCTCTGAGTTTGAGCAAAAAATATTGAGATTTAGAGGTGGTGCAATCGCCTCAAAGTTGAATTTTCGAGTAATAAATAGTTATATATGTAACGAGTTGCAAAAAGTTGATTTTTTCAGTACGAGTCGTACATTTATCCATCGAGGCCTGCCAAGTTGGATAAATACGAAGAGTGCTGAAAAAATCGAGTTTTGTAATAAGTTCCATACAAAATTCTATGCAATGGTTTTTTCATAATGCAACCCACTTGAGTTGCATAATGTTCATAATGCAACTCAAATGTGTTTTATAACTTTTTAACCGTTTAACCAATTACATTTTTTAGCGTGCTTTTGTAGATATTTTTGTTGCCTAAGAATGCTGTGAATAAACTGTACCTTTAAAAAATCGTTTCAAAATAGATGAATACCAAAAACCGTTAAAAAACGCGTATTTTATTAGAAAAATCAGAATATTGGCAAAATTTCAATTGTTTTCATGCTTAGTTTCAAGCTTAAAGTGAAAAAAATATTAGAGATAGAGACGAACCAGCCAAGGGCTGAAAGTCTCTAAAATAAAGACAAATCAATCAATCAATTAATATGGAAGCCTTAAACATCAATTTTCGGAATGCAATGAATCAAAAGAAAAATTGAAAAAAAATCCTCCGATGTGTTTCATACCCCTAAATATAATGCAAAGTATCTGGTTTGGAGTAAAAAAATTGCAAATAATCGTCAAAGACTCCTATTTTGCATGAAAATCACGTTTTAAGGCAGGTTTTGACAGTTTTTGGTAAAAAGTATCATAAAAATGAATACTTTGACGAATAGTTTGTTTGGGACAAACAGGCAACAGAAATATCTACAAAAGCAAGCTTAAAAAAATTAAATTGTTCAAATGGTTAAAAAGTTATTTTTTTGTAAAAAGAAGAAAAAATAAATTAGATCTACAAAAAAAATCATATTTTGCTTGATTTTGGAAAAAGTAATGTTCTACGCGATTATTTGAAATTTAATTTTTGAGAGATTCATAAAAAAGATTGTAAATCGATTGAAAATTAAAAAAGTAATGGCACTTGAAATGAAAACATCTTTTTATTACTCCAAAATTCAACTTTGAGGCGATTGCGCCACCTCTCAATCTCAATACTTTTGGCTCAAACTCAGAGATTTCTCTATTTATGTCATTTGAATCCAGAAGAGCTTACGAATTCCAGGTTTCAACCAGGGTTCGAAGGCAACGAATATCCATGTCAAACAATTTGCGCATCGCTTCTCACTGGTGATGGGGTTGCATGTTTGATCATGACTATCCGTTTGCTGCATCTTTCTCGATTCGGTTCAGCAAAGAGGAGTGAACATGAATGGAGTGAGGCGAATATATCGATCCTTGGTTTCAACAACTTTTTAAAAATAAGCCGCAGCCTAATGAACACCAATCGGGGTATAATGGACACCCCGACATATTTTATGCTAATTCCTTGATTGCATCGACCAGTTAAGTTATTTGCCTACGGAAATCAATACCTCAGATATAATACCATAGACGAACTCGGTAGAGAGTCATGTTTTTACGTTATTCGCATAAAAGTCCCATAAGTTTTTTCGGACGAATTGCATTTTAGCGATGTGGTGTCTTGTTCGGCTATTAATGCTGAAAAAGTTTGCCGAATACGCCAAATTTGCAAAGCCGTTTTATAAAATACCCGCATAATATCGATACTTTTCATCAAAACATGTTTGCAAACAAATTTATTATTCGTTTTCGAGTTATAATAAAGGAAAACACTAATATATAAAATATTTCGAGGAAATTAGTTGCAAAATAAAAACAAAATAAGCATTGATTTTTTTTTCGCGAAAATCGCACCAAACTTATACATATATGAGTTCTTGCAGTCGGGCAAGATCGGGCAAGTTTTTTCATCGGTAGTCACCTAAAACATACATGATCTGTCATGTAATATTTTATTCACAGACACAGATTTTTGATGTTTATTTTAAATAGGATTTAAAGCTTACTCTTTTTTGTTAAATAGTGTAAAATTTGTGTAGACATACACTACTACATTGTAAGACGGCAAATGCTTATGGTTCATTTTATTTCAGTGTGGATGTAACATAGAAACAGCACAGACAAGCAGACGTAACACCTTGAACGATTTTCATGGAAATCCATCGCCCAGTTCACACTACCATCACCTGGTGGAAAAGTTGTACGATTCACTGTGTTGTGCAATATCGTCAACAGAAGGCCCTAGCGTAAAACTTCAGACAGAAGCTCTCTCGCGAGAAAATGAGGAAGCGATTTCGGCGATTTTCTGAGGAGTGAAAATAAAACTCAGAAATCACAACGCAAATCCTCAACAGCACCGAGCGCGAGCTTGTCGCGTAGCGAGGAGTTCGTCCAACACTCATAATTGTTTGTTGTGTTTCTCACGTCCACTCACACTCAAAAAGTACTCGGGAGTTCCACTCCCATAAAAAGAAAGACTCTCGAGGCCGCACTCAAAAACACAAAATAATCATCGGCTCTTTTTTCGTTCCCCTCTCCCTCGCTCAGATTTTATTGCTTCTCTGTTTGAGGTTCGTTCGCTCCCTCGCGACGAGGCAGAAGCAAAACACCGCTCTAGAGCTTATTGCAAAACTCTTTTGATTTCGAGGAGGAATATCAAGCCTGTGTGAAAGCCACAATTATGAAAATTTAAAATGATCGTTAAAAGCGTGGTCGATGGAAATTTTGCAAGTGTTACGTCTGTTTGTCTGTGGAAACAGGTTTGATGATTTCTTAGCTTCAAATAAATTGTAAATCCCAAAAATGTCTGGAACGCCGTTCGTTAATGGTTTATTTAGACGCAGCGGTGTATTTATGTGGTGATTTTATGTCTGTTTTACAACACATCGAGATTTTGTACAGATCTAGACATATGTTTGCTTTCTGTGATGGGCACTCATTTAGAAGACAGCTACATATTAGAGAAATCAAATAACAAAGTTAAATTATTTACTGGTATATTTTAGATGAATTGTTATTTATTTTTGGTTAGTACGGAAAATATTCAAATATTTCATACATCAAACTTGGTCAAAACATTTTAAAGCTTTTCTACGAATTCTTTTCTCTCGTGCTTTTGAACTTTTGAATCATTGAGCGCATTTATTTATGTTTATGATCCTTCACATGTTAAAAAAATATTCCCATTTAAAAAGACAATAATCAAACAACACAGCAAATAATTTTGTGATATCTAGGCGCGTAATTTCTGGTGATGTATCGATTTTTATACGTTAATTTATTCAGTTACATCATTTTCCAACTTTTATTACACTCACCATGTACACCCTGGTTGGCACCGGAAAGTGTCAACAAACCCATTCCAGCAGTTACCTAGAAGCTGTATCATATTTATCATCTAATTTCTATCAGTGAAGTAGCCGAGTGGTAAGGGACATCCCTCACAATTGTTGATAAACGTTCAAAAATTTATTCAATTCGGTTCACTGGTTTCCGATATACAGGGGATGGCCAAAATGTTTGGGATAGGCAAATTTTTTTCTCCCACAAAAAAATTCAACATGCTGTAACTTTTCATAGAGCGCATCAAAAAATCTCAAATTTTGACTGTTTGTCAACCTATTATATGTGCATCAGTGGTACAAATTTGGGCTCGATTGATTAATTTTTCGCGAAGTTAGAACCGTTCGGGTAAAACACTATTATTTAGACAACTCATTTTTGAACTGTCATATCTCGGAAACCAGTGAACCGAATTAAGTGATTTTTTTACCGTTTATCAACAATATATTGATACCTAATACGACGTTATGAAATGAAATATTTTCTCACGGCGAATTAAGTTATACCGAATTGAAATTTTTACCCATATAGAGGAAAATAAGTCAAATTTACAATACCGCACAAAAATTACCAAATGTGTTCTTCCTTCAATCTAAATAGGCTCTAATATATCTGATTAGAGATAACTTGAGAACAGAAGTGGAAAGTCTCTGGATATCAACACTAAAATTTATTGACATTGATGTAAAAAAATTACATTTTTTCAAGAAAAATCCAAAAAGTGTCAATCCATGATAACTTTTTTCGACGTTTAAAAAGTACCTATGTTTAAATAGTTTGTGAAGCATTTACATATTGTTAGTGTACGTTCAAAATTTCATTCAATTCGGTTCACTGGTTTCCTAGATATGACACCTCAAAAATGAGTTGTCTGAAAAATAGTGTTTTACCTGAACGGTTCTAACTTTGCGAAATATTAATCAATCGAGCCCAAATTTGTACCAATGATGCACACATAATAGGTTGACAAACAGTCAAAATTTGAGATTTTTTGATGCGCTCTATGAAAAGTTATAGCTTGTTGAACTTTTTGTGAGAGAAAAAAAAGTTGCCTATCCCAAAGATTTTGGCCATCCCCTGTATATAGCAGTTCAAAAATAAGCTCTCTAAAAAATAGTGTCTTACGAGAACGGTTCTAGCTTCGCGAAAGATTAACCAATCGATCTCAAATTTGTACCAATGATGCACATATGATAGGTTGATAAATTTGAAATTTTTTTATGCACTCAATGAAAAGTTACAGCTTGTTGAATTGTTTGAGAGAGAGAGAAAAAAGTTGCCTATCCCAAACATTTTGGCCACCCCCTGTAACTCTGGGCAATCTTGTCCAGAGGATGTGTAAGGATAAGTTTAGCTTAAATGCCGTTTCAACGACTATCAGCCACATCGGCTACAGAGGACACAGCGCGTGGATTCGGAGAATGGTTAGTTCAGATGTTCTACAAGAGGTAGTCCAAGGGTTCGATGTCGACTACGTAGGTCATACCGGCGTGGTGCCCTTTGACCGAAATAGCTCCTTACAGTGATTAAGTGGATGTGGGGAGTACATCCGAGTAGCGTTGCTGTCGTGGCGTCTACTGGGCTATCTGATAGGGCCTGAGCCTTTAGCAGGTCAAATCGCGTTGCACAAAAGTATCAGTTCTTGATACTTGCAGAACAGTTTGGCGTAGGCGTGATGGTTGACGCCGCCCGCCTTCTGAGGACAAAGGGAGGACCACTCGTGAAACTGGCTAAGTGCCAACATGCTACTTTTGTGGACCCATAGCGAATCATGGATGTTCGTAGCTGCAGGCTACGCAGCTAACGTTGAAGGTGCGATATGCCCGATCTGTCCACGAAGTCAGATAGTTCGGTGTCGGTCTGCCGTCCGACTCTCTGCTATATTATGGAGGGTCACCACAGTGTGTAGGGCCCCCTAAGGCAAAAAGAACAACAGCATGCCATTACGAGATCTATGCATTCTATGTACATACCGTGTTCGCGGAATCCGAAAAATTCCCGGTCTATTTGGTTCTGGTGCGTTGTGCCGTCGGGGTGCTGTCTACCTCGTAACCTGTCCGAGAAGATCGATGCACATTCTACGATTTCGCGTATCAATAAATAGGATAAAAATAAAAGGCAACGATTATCGCGATAAGGTTGAAAATACAATGTATATTTACATCTCGGTTAATCCGTTTGTTTACCATCCGTAATCTTTATCAATTTCATAATTCCTCCATCTTACTGGTCAATAGGCGGATTAGTTTAGAATGGATTGGATAGGGTGGCGTACTATTTCGGTCGTAAGACGTAAAAACGAGCCTCTGCCAGGCCCGTCACCCTGACTGGATTTCCAGTTCACTCCGGTGTACCACTGAAACAGATAATTATTGTTGCCCTGAAGATAACACTTCGCAAGCCTAGAGGAATCTACAGCTGCTGGCGTTCGCCAAAGTGCGTCTCATTGTTGTTTTTTTTTCTTCTTCTGCTGAACTAGAAGAATCGTCCGAAAACAAATATGTAATTGCCATCGAAAGCTTCGTAAAAATAAGTGTTGTAAACTGTAGAGGCACGGGGGTAAACATTATCTCAGTGGTACCAAGTGGATCGTTTGCTGGTGAAATTGGACGCAGTAGCGAATTAATTGCGTTCATGTTTAATCTGGAAAGGGCCTTATCGGTGGACTTCGCGAGATTAAAATTTTGCTGTCTGAATCTGTCGGATGGGGAATAGTTTCTTTCATTTCTATGCAAATAATATTCTCGGAGTCTCGGATAATTCAATTTGTTTAGGGAAGTTTTATTTTAATTGGAGATTATGTTTTTCTCATTTGTCTGCATCGGTAATGTTATAAAGATTTTTCCAGTTTCCTGTTGTTTTGTGCATTTTATTCAATTTATGTACAATTAACAGGTATGGTGATAAAATTTCACGCTTTTCTCTCGTGCCATTGGCACTGTCGAGTTCTTACATTTAGTTTTATCTTATTAGGTAGTATTCTAATGAAATCATGTTAACTCACTATCTACTCAATTATCGGTCAGCTGACCTATAATTGGGCGATAAGCGTTCAAAATACTATTCTTACGATTGTTAAAATAAATTAATCGGTTTTTCATTAAATCTAAATATATAATGAATAAGTTAAGTAAATGGCATAAGTGTTAAGCTGACTATTGGAAACAGTAACTATACGTTGTTAAATTAGTGTTTTCGGGAGCCATTACTCATAGTCCAAGAGAGTGCTTCACTTGTCATGTTTAATGGTAATGTTTAAGAGTTAGTTGGGCCGAATGGGGTAGAGGAAGGTTTCCGCTTCGTCCTTAGAGATGGCGTTCTTGGCCACGCAGGTGTAGGAGCCCATGTCGGACCATCGGAGGTCGTTGATGATCAGTTCTCCGGTGGGAAGCGTACGGAAACGGGGATCTTGCATGCTTCCGATGACGTTACCTTCTTCGTTCTTCCATGTGACTTCGGGCAGGGGACGGCCAACGGTTTTGCAGGGCAGGATGACGGTTGAGCCCATGTACTCGAATAACGCCCTGAAGTGGAGCGTAACACGAGCTGGTTTCAGATGCATGAACAGATGGTGAGCGGGTTTCATCATGTCGGTGAAGTTGGCTCGGGCGGCCTCAACGTGGAAGACGGTGGTCGAGGCGAGAGCCATTTGACCTCCTGATCGACCGATGCAGGTGTATGTGCTTTCAGAGGCATGTGACGAATGGTCCAATACTAATCGCGACACTACACGAGCCATTGTCGTAGGACTGCTTTCGCTAATGATGTTCATGGTGGCATCGTCCCACTGGGGGATAGAAAGGAGAAGGAAGAAGAAAAAAGTCAATTAACGCTTTGGCTTTGATTGATCGTTTGAGATTTTGATGACTTACATCTGCCGTTTGACCGCTGCCATGAACCCACTGTACGGTAGGAGTTGGTGAGCCCATGACTTCGCACTCGAGCTCAATGGTGCTTCCGCGGACTTGGGTGATCTGCACTGGAGGGGGTGAGGTGATTTTCACGAAATTGGGTCGGGACATGCGGGGTACGGTCGAGGACGATGATGCCGACAGGGAGTTGTCCTGATCAAGGTCCACCGCACGCCCGTTGATCTGAGGCGCTAGCATGGCCATCATGGCCAGCAGGTACAGTATTTTGAGATTCATCATTCCTGGAAGAGAGAAACATAGAAACGCACATTATAGCTAGCTATTTGAATGGTCAGTTTTTTTTTCGATTTCTTGGAAATGATCGTTGAAATTTTCCTTTCGAATTGCATCAGTCAAACGCAACGCATTCTCTTTTGAACTATTTCCCTCTCTTCGCGCTAGAGCATAGTTTTGACCGCCTCTCTTTCATTTTTTTGTATCTAACCGCTTACCTATCGTAAGCATGTGTGTAGTGGTGAACATGTGCTCTCCCCATTGAGAAAACGAATGAATGAATTTTCTGTTCACTACCGTTCAAAAATTTGGACAGTTTTGTGTATAATTAGAACGCTGCCTAGACAGCTTCCGTTTGCCACAAGAGCCGCGGGAAGCGATAAGAACCACAAGACTTTGGTTCACGTGACTAATGTCGCGTTGCGTTCCGGTACATCATGATAACTTGTATCACTAGTGGACAGTGGGAGAGTCTGCTGCCACGTATTATAAGTTGGTAATCAACACCTAAGCTGAGAGGGAAGTAACGCTGATATTGCTACACAAGTACCTACCTTTGTGAATTGATTTTCTTTTCCGGCCGGGATGCAAAATATCTCGGTACTTTCCAACCGAGTAGCAAGAACTTATTACACTCTTCCTCTTGCCAGGGGTTATAATTTGTATTCGCTTTCCGATTAACGTTGCACCTTGGGGTTTGTGCTCGTAGCCTGGCAATTCCACTTTTCAGTAAGGACTTTCAACGGAATTCTAGCGTTTCGGCCGTACGTTATGTAACGTTAGAGTTTATAAGGTATTTTATCAGCACATTCAGCAGCATTAAGTTAAGTAGATTCACTTTTTGAGCGTAGCTTAACATATGGCCAACTGTAGCGTAAGGGTACGTAATGTAAAACTCCTCGACACTCGCTAACAGTGCACACTGCGGTTCAGATTGGCGGCGGCAAATCACGTCGCTTTGCGGATCAATTGTTGACCTCTGAGAACACCGCACACTCTGCTACTTAAGAAACGCGTCTGCAAGGACTCATTAAATTCCGATTGTATATAAACACACGCGATTGATGATAACTTGGAGCTCTCCTTTCGATGGCAAACTTTCCGCTCGGACTGACATTAAATGGATCGTTCGAGGCAGCCGATTAATTATTGCTGACGTAAAACCACGATTATTTTTTGCTTCGCCACACACTTGTTGTATTGTTTTCAGGATTGTCTCTTCGATTATTTGACACCACCGAGAATATAAATTGGGTTGGTGGACTAACGGCCAACGACGACGACGGACTGACAGATGATGAATTGCCTTCCTTCGACAGCAGCAGCAGCAGCGTAGTAGCGTAGGGAAACCGACAGGCAGAAAAAAATCCTACGAGAAGGTTCGGTTTGGCTTAGGAGCGAGATGCTTTCAATTCAAGAGCGAAACGAAAACTGATTTAAGCCTTCGTACCTCACCTCATTATATAGTTTACTCTGTTCTCAGCGATTCTGGACGAGCCGATTAGTGAGCAACCACGCTCTTGCTCGCACGTTCCCTCTCCCAGTTTCAGTTCGGGGAACATTGGTTCCCAACGACGCGACGCCGTCCAGTTGCAATCGTTTATCAATCGTTTGCTGAGGTGGAATATTCAATTATAGAGCATGAACCTAGGTAGATCTGAGGCACGGGCATAATATCCAGTCGAATAGGGATTCCGACATGAAAGCCGCTTCATACCTACTTCCTGGAAGACAATTCTTGTATTTCTATGTTAATAGGGACAGGGTTCATATAACTGAAGCGGTAATTCAACAATAGGCTCGATTCCCGGTCGGCCTCTTTATAATGAAAATGTTCTTGATGTTCTTTGACAAAGAGTAGCATCCACGATAACTGAATGCAAACTGATTAAATGAGAATGAAAGTTTTCAGAACTGATAGCTCAAAGAAATGGAAAACTAGGCTTTGTTGCAGTTGTAACGAAACGCCAGAAAGAAGAAAAAGAGGTGACGGAATACGTTATTTTGAAGCACTCTATATTAATATGCTTTATCGTGCGTGTAAAGAAAATAATGAAAACATAATGGCTACAAAGAATTTCCAGATGTCTCAAAACAAACGGTTTTAGTTCTGATGTATTTTTTGTTGGATTTTTGATGGAATTAATGAAGTAGCATTGTATTTGCTGCTTGTATTTCTGACAAATCATTGATGTATATTTTGGAAGTATTGCGGTAGATGAAAAACTATTGTAAAAAAATCTGGAGTTACTTCTGACGGTTTTCAATTCATCATATTGCTCCACGAACTCTCTTGCAATCGGTGATAGACGGCGGCATCAAATTTGAGAGAGTACCTTGTAGACAGCGCTCAGTGGTGTGATCGCGCGATAGTTCCCGCAATCCAACTTGTCACCCTTTTTGTAGATGGGACACACGATACCTTCCATCCATTCCTCCGGTAATACTTCCTCCTCCCAAATCTTGGTAATGACCCAGTGTAGTGCCTTCACCAGTGCTTCTCCACCGTATTTTAGAAACTCGCTTGGTAGTTGATCTGCTCCAGCGGATTTGCTGTTTTACAACCGGCCAACCTCCTCCTCAATGTTTTGGGGGTCAGGGGCCGGAAGTCTTTCGTCCTGTGCACATACTCCTAGATCTGTTACCACACCACCTTCGGTACTTGCATCGTCGCCATTGGGGCTACCACCTTGGATCTAGCTGGGCGTGTTGCAGCGTTTCTTACTCAGCCGCTGCATGCCAGAACAGACGCTGTTGGCAGGCCCGGATTAAGGATTGTGGGGGCCCGGGGCCCGAGCGGATGTGGAGGCCCCTCGGAGAGATGACCAAAAATGTTTTTCCTTATTTTTGAACAGTACTTGAGCAATATGAAAAATAATGCTAATGTTAGCAACCAAAAAAGGTTTTTGTGGGGGCCCCTAAAATGTGGGGGCCCGGGGCCCGGGCCCCCGCGGCCCCCCCTTAGATCCGGCCCTGGCTGTTGGAGCCGCACCTCCTTTGTGAACAGACGCTCGGGTCGTACCTCCTCAATCTAGCTGAAGTCAGAAGGAAAACAGTGCCCAGGCTGCACTACCAGCTGAGCACACAACTCTTAGCTGGCGGTCTTTGTCATCGCTTGACCCATGGAAGCACGAGGTAGGAACTTGTGAGGATCAGAGCTATGTTGGACGCTCTTCTTATCGACTCACCGTTTTGCAGCCCAATTGAAATGTACTAATATTCCGGAAATTATTTATTTCTGGAGGAATTCTTGGCACGAATACAAAAAAAAAATCAGTAATTCAAAACTGTAGTCATCAAGAGGGCACTGCAATCCTGTCCTTTAACTCATAACTATGTTTCATTAGGATAAATTTCCATCGTAATACATTGTGGTGTTAATGATTTCAGGAGAATTTACTTGTAAATGATGTTGGATGCAAGATTGACATTCCCATCACCTTCATACAACACCTTGTTTACCGGATAACTTACACAACTTACACAAAATGGTCTCATTTGCCCTCGTGATTATCAGGTAAGTTATCGTGGGGCCGATCAACGACGGATCAGACGTTCCCCCTGCGGCAGATTCTCGATTATTGATTTCAAGGCGGTGAGCGATTCAATGAAAAGAAACCAGTTATGGCGGATTGTGATTGAACATGGTTTTCCGGCGAGGCTAATTAGTCTGATGCGACGCTTGACGGATCGAAATCAAGTGTACGGCTTGCAGATGAAATTGGATCATCATTCGTAACCTTAGACAGACTGACATTTTCGAATTAAGCGTTCAACATAGCACTGGAAGGAGCGATAAGAATAACTGGTGTGCAAAGGAGCTGAACCGTTGCATTGTCACGCGGTCACATATCCCTTTCGTGACGAACCAGCACAATTGTGCTGTTGAACGGTATCAGGATTGCATATTTTTCATCTGTCCAGACTTCGTTTAAAGTGGTATAAACTGTATCCATAATTCAGCCATTACTTATACTTGTATGAATGTAAACAAACTTGCGTTTACGTTGCCTGTGGGATTTACCACACCAAGGTAAACAAAAAGTGGACAAAAACCGTAAAACATGATAAAGTTTTATATGCCGCATATTTTTTATTTCCGATTTGTCTAGGTACTCCTAGCTAGTAAGCAAAAGATAAAGAGTAGTTCTTTCAAATGAGGAAAAATGATTGTTGTTTTGTTGGGAAATGTAAGAGTTCTGGAGAGGCAAATGAGCCATTTGTAGGGAGATTCCACTTTTTTGTGCTCCGTCTCGAAAGGGATATATTCCTGGGCTTCGCGGACGATATCGACATCAACGGGATTAACCATCGGGCCGCGGAAGAGGCGTTTATACCTTTTAAGAGGGATACTGGAGACTGCGAGGATTGAACTTACGATTAGCACCACAAAGACCAAGCACTGGTCATCGTTGCACATCGGGCCATTTTTGGTCTGCAAAACCAGCTGATGTCTGCTGCGAACGAAACTCGGCAAAACTCGGGTTGTACAGGACTCTGATGCTTCTGGTTGTTTTATATGGTCATGCATCGAACGATACTTAGCGGTGAACTGGAGAAAGATATCTGGCGGTGTCGCATGAAATACGAATTATACCAATAAGTATAGAAAGATATGGATGTAGTGAAGTGAATAAATACGACATGCTGCGGTGGTCTGGACAGGTAGCTCGTATGCTGGAGGAACGGAGGAATACTTAAACCATATTCAGCTGAGAACCAGGGAGAGGTCGTCGCTTCGTAAAAAAATCGCGTACTCGTTGTTTTTAACTGGTGAGGAGGAGCTTATCACTCGCTGGGAGAAATTATTTTGTAAAGCCGGAGCTAATGAAACAGTTGCAACCAGAGTTTAAAATTTTCATTTTCAATGAGTGAAATTCACCGTGAATTTTAAAAATTCTCAACTGAGGGATCAAAATAAAATTCATTTTGGTGAATGAATTTTTTCACCTATTCATTCATTTTTCTGTCACTGAAAATTTTCACTGAGAATTATAACTGGACCGTAACTCCCGATTAAACTTCCAATCACATCAAAACTTGTGTATTGTAGTTAGTAAGAATATTTATTATCTTCTCTATTTGTTCATTAAGTCGGATTGTGCGTCTGTTAACAAAAATTGGACATTTTACGACGTGCGAAAAAATATTCGTGACAGAGAATTGAATGAAAAAAAGAGAGGCATTCAGCTGACAATGAATGTGGTCAAACACGAATGAAAAAATGAGAATGTCAATCTTCACTTTCAATCTTCGATTTTTTTACTCTCTGGTTGCAACCTTCTATCATAGAGAACAGACATCCAAGTCCAATCTGAATTTTGTATAAAGAATAGTTCATCGGCAACACAAATGGCAACATCTTGGCGCTGCAATCTACAAGTTACTAATACTGACGTAATTCATCACTTGAAATGTTTCAAATTACCACTGACTGTAGCAGTCAGATGTTTGGTAGTACGGATTCAAATCCTTACACATCTATCTGGATAAAATTTGTTCTAGCCTGGATGTCTGTTCTCTATGCTTCTATGATGTAATCTATCTGTTTTACCCTCTTCCCGATATCTGAGAGTATCGCTCAAACAACTTAGGCGCTGTTCATGAACTACATACTCATTTTTGACCATCTCAGACCCCCTTCCCTTTCGTAGACTTCTGTCCATACAAAACTTTCGAAATTTGTATCGAGCATAGGTTTTGGCCAGAAATCCCCCTCTCCCTTAGAGTCTATTTACGTAGTTCATGGACAGGTCCTTATCATGGTGTAATGCTGAAATCCGACACCGACAAATGGTACTTCGTAACGCCCGCCGCCGCTTTCTGCGCCATCGAATCGTCGGCAATAGAATCCTTGTCCGCAGTACGACGTATTTTTTTTTGCTCAATATTTCGTGAGTACATCTTCCGAATCTTAAGGCCTTACACAGGCTAAAATATTTGACAAAAAAGAACTCAAGAAAAAACATATGTTTGACATTGATGAAAATTAGATAGAGTCAGATAAGATGTTTGAGCTGATTTCTTCAAATATTTGACTGTGTACTGGGATCTTAAGACAAGGTTAAGATAGAACCCTCTTCGTTTTGGCGTTTATTCATAACTAGAAAAAGATGCACTAGCAATTTCGTCCGAAATGTCATTTGTTGGCAAAACAACTCGCAGTGACCCAGTATAAGAGACACTGTCGAATTTACCAAAACGTTTGGCTAATTTCTTCTTGATCTAACTCTGATTACACTCAATTGATAAGGTATTCCTTATCGGCTTAGTTAGGTTCAAGGAAAAACCTGATTGTTTTTGGGTTAGTTTGAGTTAATTTGAATGCGAAAACCGCATTTTTAATTTGTGAATATGCTGCTTATTCAATATACACCAATTTGATTTGCTTGTCATCTCGTTTTCCGACATCTTCAGGCGTCCCACTAGGAATCCATCTTTGACCACTGATATTCATATTATTTATTGACTGTTGTTGAAGATGCAAGAAATAAAGAATACATACTGGAAAACTTCTGGAAAAATTCTCCAGGAAATTGTGGAAGAATTTTTGGAAGAACTTCTGAAAGAATTTTGTGTGGAATTTCCGTACACATTTGTAAAATTCCTAGAGGAACTTCGAAGAAATCTTGGAAGAATTCTCGGGCGAGCTTCTGCCAGTATTCTCAAAGGAATTAATGAATTCCTGCAGGAGTGCGCGGAAGAATTTTCTAAGAAAATCTTGGCAATTTCTGAGAATTTTCTGGAAGCTTTCCCAAAACTACTTTTTGGGGATTTTATCGCTCTTGGTAGAAGACGAAGAACTTTCGAAGAAATTTCTTAAAAATATTTGTGAAATATCTAGAAATTTCTTTTAGTGAATTTTTGGAAGAATTTCCGGAAGAACTGCGAAAACTGCCACGAAAATTTGGAAGAATTTCAGTAAGTGTTTTGAGCTATCAAAATACCATCTTCCCAAGGTTCTCTTAAAATTCTAAGGTTACTTTTTTTTCGTCTCCAGCAATAAAAATCTCGTCCAGGTGTATCAACCTACCCATCGTTATTATTATCCTGTTTCCGAAGCTTCCGAGGTGTCTTTAAATGAAATAATAATCAACGTATCCTATCCCTTTTGGATCTATCACATGGCCTTCGTAGTTTCGGTTGTCGCCCGGAATCTCCAGTTTCACAATTCCAGGTTAACAAGTTTTCTCTTAAAAATTTCATCCTATCACTTGCTAAACTACTAAACATTTTCTGTAACTACAGACCAGCTTTCTATTACCACTGACAATCTCAATCTCCTCGATTTCACAGAATTTCGTCATGCTTCCGCAAGCCACAGCCGCAGATTTTTAACATTTTCAAAGTGGGATGTGGTTATCGTGCATTCTACACTTGCCGTTCCGCATCATTTAGTACAGTCTATACAGTAGAAGTTGAGAAACACCTTGTCCCAGTACGGGCGCTATTTCAACAGAAAGAAGAAAAAGAATCAGAGATGACCTCATTCCGCTCAGTTGAAATTTGTTTAGCAATTCTACTAGAGACTTTTCCAGGAACTACACAAGACGTACCTACCTAGCGATAGAGTTGATAATACAAATTATGAAATAAGGAAAGGTGGGGTTATACGCACTCTCTAAGCAAACGTGGCCCAATAACTAAGATTAAGTTAATTTTATGGGTGTCTTGCGTGTTGAAAGTTAGGTTAGTTATTTGACTAAGAGACGCCACACAGAAAGAAATTCTGAAAACTACACGTGACGTAATTATTGAAACGTTTAAATTTCCATTTCATTTCATTCGATTTTACATAAAATAATCTCTTGCACGCAAAGTTGTAAGCAATCTCCATACTGGAGACAATCTGTAATTTCACAATCCGATGGAAAATTGTGTAGAAGGCGATGGAGGTCATTTTGTTACAGCGAACTCGATGTAACAATTTTGAACTGTGCAACTTGTGGTCCGCGTGATATCTATTTTACCTAATCAAATTAACAATTTAAAAAAATGTTACGTTTTGGGTGCTGAAAAACTGTTGGGGGCAAAACGCACCTTGAGGTGAGGACCGCTGGCATTTCCCGCTTTAAATTCTAATGAAATACCAGGCGGCTCCATCTCACTATTAACGGTTGCAAATGGAAGGTGTAGGAGGCGAATGGAAGTTAATAGATTGAATCCATATAATCAGCGCGCAATCGCTTAAATTGCGTGCGCTTCAAATTAGACAATTTTTCCAAATGTGGAAAATCATCATTTTCCATGCTTTTCATTTGAATATTCTTGTCATTTTTGGGTATGTCCGGCTCAACTTTACGTCCAGTTTGCATGCATCTGACAGAACTGCACTTACATAGTGAAATAGCGTGAGGGTGTTTTACCCTGGGGTTGTATATTACCCCAGGCTATCCTTATCTGAAAATAGAGGTTGGAATTTGTGATTTCCAGTTATAAACTTGGTAAGGAGTGATGCCCAGTACTTAAACATCCAAATGCCATAAAACGAATCATCTTTGACCAATGAGCTAACATTGATAGGTTTGACTCTAGTTATAAAATCCTCAAGCAAAAATGTTCCATTGAGGTTGAAGGATTCGTAGTTGACATAATCGTCATCATTGAAAATTAGGGAGCATTTTTATCTTTCAAAACTGAAATTTTCGCAGTGAAAATGTATTCACTGTCTTGCAGGTGAAGAATGGAGTATGTGTACTGTGCAGTGAATACATTTCCAATGAGAAAATTTCAGTTTTGAACGAGAAAACTGCTTTAGAATTTTCAATAATGACGATTATATCAATGACGAATCCATAACCCTTGATTTAGTTTCTGTTCACGAAATACCATGTTCGTTATTGTTGTAAACAAGAAAGTGGACTCGGTACACCAATGAAACACATCTTGTTCGGTCTATAGGTAAAACATTTCTGACTATATTTCGTATATTGAGTACATCACAACTTGAGAGGTAGCTCGGCTCTCGCTACTCGATAGTATCTCTTTTCTCTTTCTCATTCATATATACATATTCGAAAGGTAGTATTACACTACCATAACAGTTATATATGTAATATTATTCAGCTACAAAAAGACATGGTGTTTACTATATTTGAGTCTTACAAATATTGAGTAGGGTGGCCCACACTTATATGAAAAACAAAAAAATCGAAAAAGGCCAAGTCTTACCTCTTAAATCAGTTCTTTTGGACTCCCATAAGCTACGTTCAAAATTTGAGCAAAATAGATTGAGCCTAAGGGGACGCTCAAAACGCATGAAGTTTGTATGGGACGACTTGGCCAAATGTATGCAGAAATTTAAGGTTTTCGAATTTTGCCGCTAGGTGGCGCTGTAAGCGCTCAACAATCAAACCCTTTGGTATTGTTGTAGGTGACTATATGCCAAACAACTTTGTCGAAGACCGCGAAGTGATCCGACGGCTGTGAAAAAAGTTATACCCTAGGTAGAGTGAGACAAAGTATTGAGATTTTATTATTGATATTATTCCTTTACATGTATTGGAAAAACAACAATAAAGTTTATCCTCACATTACCTAGGGTATAACTTTTTTCACAGATGTTGGATCACTTTGCGGTCTTCGACTAAGTTGTTTGGCATATAGTCACCTACAATAATACCGAAAGGGTTTGAAAAAAAAAATGACGGGAGCATCCGCATACTCGCCGATTTTCTGAATGACCGCGGGTTCGGAATCGTAGCGATGCAGGAGGTATATTATACAGAATCTATGGAGTGTACGTTACCATCTGTTGGTGATCGATCGATGAAAAATGTGCTGGTTGAGGATCAAGAGTCGATTCTTCAACATCAGCACAATACACGTGAACACGTTGGAGGCATTGCTGCTGACAGCAATGCATTCTACGCGAATACGACACTGCCCAAGCCACGACGTCAAACATATCATAGGATACCTAAATGATCAGATAGGTCAGAAGGAGGATGATTGAAGAATTCAACGCTTACCAGCTGATGAACTTCTTACAGCACAGTCTCCTGGATCGTTACACTTGAGGATCACCTCAGCAAACAGAATCGTAAATCGACCACATTTAATTGATAGATGATACTTCTCCGACATTATCGACGCCAGGACCTACCGTGGCCTAACATTGACTGTGACGATGATGAATAAAACTTTTCGTCGTTCACAATGTACGGTATAGTCCAGATCCAGAGTGGCTGAAGCAAGCAGATTTGACTACTGCACATGCGCAGAATTTCAAGCCAGCGCTGCTGGACGAGGTTATGCTTGGTGTGGTCTCTCTGGAGGTCTGGAGTACATCGGTTCGTTACTAACGGCTGATATCAACGTACAACGACATATGAAGGCGCATCATCATTGGAATTGATGCCTATTATGGGCTCCAAAAGTAACTGCAATCTAAAAATAAATTCCACACCATATGTACCAAATGTAACTGTAAATGTAATGTGAATTAAGCTCTTTAAACTCTGCGTGCGGCACTGTGGTGAGGGTTTTTCGCTCATTGAAAATGCAAATTTCAAACTCTGCGAACAAATATCATAAAATACTTTAATTCCTTGAGAAACTATAAGTAAATATGTAGTCAACGTTGTTCGACGAAATAAATAAATCAAAAAATAAACGATGGTCGTAATATTTGAAGACCACAATAACCATGGGCCTCCATGTGGGTCCCAATGTCATTGGAAACACTTGGCTGGTAGTAAAATCACCAGAAAACCTGATTTGCATTGCAAGCGCTAAAAACCGGAAGTAGGAAAGGGTTAATTGAGAGATCAAAAGATTTTCCGTGGGTTAGGCGGCCAAGCTTCTCTAGAAGAATGTTTTATGCAAACATATCTTGACACCATTGACCTATAATAATGATCAAATCTCATTCAGGAATGGTTTTATGAGTTGGGCCATTTTACCCCATCTTGGCATTTTGGGCTTTTTTCCCCTACTTGTCAAACAGCAGAAATCTCTTTCGATATGTCTCCCATAACGTAGATTTCTCCGGTCAGGACACTGGCATGACGATTTTTCGTTGGCTGATACACCGAGTCCACTATTTATTTGCTCTTCGTTTCGTTCGATGCTGCGAGAACGTCGAAGCCCCAGGTTGGGAACACCTGCCCAGTGCAGCCTCCAACCGAACCCCCGGCAAAGCGAACACGGCATTCGAGCACGATCATTCATAAATTGATACTGCCTTCCTCCGGTACCGGCTAGAAACCGGCGGCGGGTGACAAAGATACTGATCAGCCGTTACCAGTGATGCCTCACGTAGGGATATTTTGGTAACTCTGAGATACAGAGGTCTTCGGAAAGGACAAATTTCGGGAGAACTACGCAGCTTCGTATAGGATTTTGATAAAAAGAAAAACCTATTCAAACTTCTTTAACCGGTAACAAAAGATATCGATTTTTTGGAATTCAAAAATCCGTTGAATGTGCCAACACTGGTCATTACTGTATTCTGCTTGTTGCACTTGGAGGTATTCAACCGAAGAACACTGAAAAAGGTCCTATCGGATTTGTCCAGCCAGGTAACAGCTTGTGCACGAGTTGAGAGAGTGTCATGCTCCTGCTGGTGCTGCTGCCGCCGCCGCCGCCGCCGCCGCCGCCGCCACCGCCACCATTCGTTGATATCATTGTACATAAAGAAATTGAATTAAAGAAATTTCTTCTTAAGACTTTTTCAAACAGCATAAAGTCACGAGAGAGCGAGAGGGAACAGATAGAAGAAGCAATAAAAAGATATCGCCTGATGCAGTTACATAAATTACATGGTTTCCCCTTAATCCGAGCGTGTCTTTGCTTAGCTCTCGATCTTGGTGGCACTCGAGTTCGTCCCATTGCATTGCTTGCCTACCCACCTACCTACCTACCAACAGTTCGTTTGTTGAGCCGGCTTTCGGGCTGTGCAGCAGCCACGTTTGGAGCAAGCGGTGTTGCCGGCGGGAGAAGGTTTTTTGCGGCAGATGAAGAGTCAAGATGCATTTTAGCTAATGAAGGAATTCTAAAGAATTTCAATTAAGAAGAAATACAAAGCAAAATTTCTAGATTTATCTAAACTGACATACAATAAATTGCACACCATCACAATTAGGATAACACGTAATTCACAATCCACGTTCCATCTGGTCCCCCGAGCGTGCTCTTTGCACTCCATGCCGACTTGCTCTAACCGATAGATTAGCAACTTTGCAGGGTTGTTGTCCGGTACACTTTCATCATACCCTGCCCACCATATCCGTCCAGCTTTGAACACTTTCTGGATGTGGTTCATCTGTTGTTGTCACAGATCGTTTTCCTGCCGCCGATGATCGTCTATAGCATTCTTCACTCGTAAACTTCAAGTACTTACATTGCAAGTTCTCCCCGAGCATGGTCCATGTCTCGTATCCGTTGAGAACAATCGGTCTACAGGGTGCGGCAGGAAAAAAATGCGAAAAGTTCAAGGCACTATTACACGCTAAATATGGGATATATATGACTATTTTTTCATGACAGTGTATCAGTCAATGTCTATATTCTAGCATTGAAAAATAAAAATGAACACATTTGATGTTTGACATGTGATAATGTAGGCCTAATAAGCGGATATCAATAAACTGCGCGCCCAATGGTCATTAAACAAAATGACTATAACAGTAACAAAATTAGCTCAAATTCGATGAACAACCAGACCACACTGATCCAGAGCCATGTAGTTTCACATACCAGATGAAATAAGTACATATATTTGATGATATTGTAGAGAAAATCAAATATTTTGTTTTATCAGATGCGAAATTTAGCGATCTGTGCGATCTTCTGCGGTTTGAAAATTCTGGTTGTCTTGATCTTCAAGCGCCGCCCTGTAAAGGTTAGTGACCAAAATGGGAAATTTTTTAATTAACTTTTCAGAAAACTAGCCTATTATAGATCATGGAACGTTGAAACATAGATTGGTTAATGTTAACTGGACGAAAATGAGGTTTGAAGTTGGAAAACACTTTCGCATTTTTTCCTGCCGCATACTGTAGCAATAATATTCTTGCCGTCGGTAAAACACATATTGGACAGTTTGCGTGAAGATCGTATCCCGGTTGTAGAGGCCAGCTTATAGCTTTACATCTTCCAGGGCGATGTTGAAGACTACGTACGAAAGCCCCACACACCTTGTCACAGTCTCTTAGAGCACCTTTAACGGTGCGCTACTATACCCCGTTTGGCAGCCCTCCGTCATTGCAGCAAACTTTACCGGTCGCTGCTGGATGCGCTCGCAAAATAGTAGCGCTATGGGTGGGTGACCAAATATAGTAGCGGGACAGTTGCGCTGCTAAAAATTCTATGGGAATATGGCAGCCCTCCCGATACGAATCAGGGTGACTAATTTGATTGCTACCGGTGTGGAAAAGGGTGGTTAAGTCAAAATAGTAGCGCTGCGCGGGTTGCTCGAATAGTAGCCGCCGTTAATGTTGCTCTTAGATATTTGATTGAATTGAACAGTTCACCCAAAACCTTCACGCAGTTTTGTTCATCGTCCATTGTTTCTTCGATTAGTCTGGTCAGTTTCCCGGAAAAGTCGTTCTCGTACATGATTATCCATAGATCTGTGCAGTCGATACTTTCGTATGTCACCTTGCCCTAAGCCGAGCCGCCATACCTTAGTATGGACGAGGCGACTAGTCAGAAGCTAACGCTGTTGGACATCATCCGGTACAGTGCCACTATAGCTGTGGAGGCTCTTTTGCAGACATAATCAACGTGGCTTCAGAAGGTAATCTTATCGTCGATCATCACCCCCAAGTATTTGACGGAGCGCCTCGCTGCTTCGACTTTCGGTTGTTCACCATCACCACCTCAGTTTTCTGGTGAGCCAACTCCAGTTTCCTGGACCTCATCCACGCCTCCACAACAATGATCGAGTGGGTTGTAGTCAACTCCACTTCTTCGATCGACTCACCATAGACTTCGAGCGTAATGTCGTCAGCAAAGCCGACAATCTCCACTCCCACCTGGAACTTTAACCTCGCCACCTCGTCGTCATGACTTTCCATAACACCGGACCAAGGATAGAACCTTGCGGGACTCCTGAGGTTATGTGAAAGCTCTTCCGACCCACCTCTGTGTCGTTAACTAGCACTCGATTCTGAAAATATCTTCCGAGAGTCTTGTACAGGTACCCGGCTATTCCCACACGCAGGAGCGCATCGGCAATAGCCGCTCAACTGGCGCTATTAAAGGCGATCCTCAAAGCCTCACATCTAATGCGCCCTCGGTGTCCATGTCCACCACTGCGTTGCTGGTACCACTTTCGCCTTTGCTTTACGCTTTCTTTACCATTTTTCTGTCAGCTTCATTGTCGGCTCCCTCAGTGCCCGAGCGCCTGCGCTTACGGTTGAAGCGCCAGTTACGGTTGCCGACAAGCTTCAGTGGTGGCAACAGTTCCATGCCTTGTGCACCTTGTGGAACTGTCGAAAGGTAATGAAGCGCAGGAACATTTGTGAAAACACGGTAATGTCTTCTCGCTGCTGCCGGCTGAGGTTGGTGAGGGCATCTTCCGGTTCCTTTTCACACGGATCCAACAGTCCGGAACCGTTGATTACGATCTACGAGGCGATAGCTTCCATGACAAGGCGCATACACTCGCCGGGAGATAGTGGTCCACCAACCGATGAGATGACCTTCCCGATGAGCAGTTCCGTTGCCCATTGTGAGATGTTTCCCCAAATTGGTATTCTGGTGCAAAGATCCGGGAGATTTTTACGGTAATGATGCCGTCCAACACCAGAAAGGCACTCACGACTGGCGCCATCGTCGTGACGGTGTACGTTTGCTCTTCGTCGACATTCTTGAGTTGGATCGGAAGCTCGGTAGCGACGTGTTTCAACAGTGCAGTCGTCGGCTTTCCGGCACACAACACAACAAGTTGAACAGTGTTATCACCATGCAGAAGGAGTCCCTTTGCTAGCAATCCAACGCTTTTCAGCAGACGGACATTGCTGCCCTCGGTTTACTTGTGGAAGAAGATCATCCGATTAGCATCGCCGTTGTTATGCTCATCTCGATGCTCATTGCCTTTGCTGTCCTTCTTTTCGGAATCGCCTTCCATGTTCTCATCCTTAGCACCTCCAGTGATCATCGCATCCAAAACCAGCTTTAAAGCGCTGAATAGTCTGAAGCTCCTCCTCCTTGGGATAGATCTCGGCTAGCCGTGCCACAACTTGACGATCGTTAGAAGATTCCGAATGATGTCCCAGAAGCATTCCGAAGAATGGATGACGTCCGAATTGGCGCATTCCATGATCCCCACCCCTTCCTCCATCTCGGCTTCAGCCATTTGACGACGGTTCTAGTATTCCTCCTGTATGGTCTGACGATGTGCACGTGCCGCTTCATGGTTAGCTTAACATCTACAAACAGATCTGGTTGAGCCTTCATCAAGCAGTATAAGCAAACGATGACGACGTCCCTTCATGTACATCTCTTTTGTATTCAATGTATTCACTTCCGAACGGTTTGACCGATTCATCGTGTGCATCTCCATCGCCTTCCTTCTTCTTTTCGTGGATCGGAGCTAGTTCACATGCCGGAATCGGTATTCTCAGTTTGGTGTGCAACTTAATGACCTTCTGATGCTTGGCACCGCGGACAGGTGGCAGTGAAGGCTGTTCGGGGGACGAGCCGGAGTCGCAGTACCTGGTTCGGTAGCTTGTTTGAGCAGATGCTCGCTGGTCTTGTGTTTCTGGCCTTCCAAGTACTCCCTATAGGTTTGAGGACCGGCGGAATTGATCTTGCACACATCGCAATAGTGAATGGGTTGTGGCTTTGGAGGAGGCTTGTTCTGCGGCTGGGTCTTGGGCCTTTTTGTACCCTTTCTATCCTCCCTGTTGCCCTCCAATGGCGTTGGCAGGTTTGTTATTCTATTGTTGAGCAAGGTACATGATCGCAGCGCTGTAGAGGGCCGACTCGTAGCCTGAATAGCTGGCACTCTGGCCGACCGTTTGGGCAATAGCAGCCAATATCGAGCGCTGTTGAACGTGGTTACTGAATGGGAGTTACCGGTAGTTTGTGAAACGTAGGCCGTCGGTTGACCGGTATACTGTGCGGTGGCAGCCTTAACCGTTTGGATCGCAGCGCGAGTCGTTTGGGCGCCGTTAAATGCAAGAAAGAGCGAGATAAAAGAGGGGGCAAAGCGTTAATTTGTTTCTTTCTCGTGTTTGTTTACGAAAGTGAGTGAGATAAAAGAAAAAACTGCGCATGCTGGAGGCGCCGTACATCACTGGCGTGGCCGGTTGGAAGTTGATGATCCTCACAGTTCCTACTGCCGAATTGTCGTATGCGGATGGAGTGGTCGTGTAGCATGCGCTAGCTCCTGCTTGATGATATGTAGTACGTGGAGCCTCGTAGCCGTGCGGTTAAGGTCAAAAAGCTTCTAATCGCACCATACTATGGGGTGAGGGTTCGATTCCCGCTCCGGTCGATGAAACTTTTCGCGAGAATAGTTTCTTCTCCGTATCCACTGGTGCATGATCCGTGTGTCCGTTGTCTAGTATTAAGTTTCGTTCAGTCTGTACAGCCGCTGGCTGAAGACGATGTCTACGTCTTTTTTTTAGTGTCGTACATTGTTGTATGACCGTTTCTGTAGTCGTAAGTACTGCCGTGTGCAGCATAGTTGTCCCATGTTCTATGGGAATCCCTATTAACATGGGACAACTATGCTGCACACGGCAGAGTAGCCGTTGCAGATGTTGCGTAGGTTCCCAGAGTGGCGCCCGGGAAAGCTTGCTCGTATCCGGTGGGACGCGCTGCCGCTGCTGTTCCGTAGGTCGCTGCTGCTGCCGGTGCGACCGCTGTCGGTACTGTATAACCCGACTGTGTGGTCTTTTCCGGGGGCCG
Source organism: Aedes albopictus (assembly GCF_035046485.1). Lineage (NCBI taxonomy): Eukaryota > Metazoa > Arthropoda > Insecta > Diptera > Culicidae > Aedes > Aedes albopictus. The sequence goes on from NC_085138.1 coordinate 190,296,820, forward strand.
TCATACTGTACGTCACAATCGTCGTCGTCTGGGGTATAGTTACCTCTCTGGTATGGTTTTTTTTTTTTATTCTTAATCACTTAACCTAATTTACAGCTCTTTTGTCCACTAGGGTACTACGTGAGCGATTCCAATTGGACGCTGCACTTCCACTTTGTACAGCGCCTAAATGTATTCTATTATGTTCTACTTTATTGAACTGGTTGCCTTTGTGCTTCTTTCTCTCTTCTACCCTGTCCATGGTAGAATGATGAGCACGATGATGCTGATGTGCGGCTGCTGTTCCTTTTCCAGTCCGATTGGGGGTCCATTATGAGTTGCGGTTCGCTGATATCCAAATTCCGGGTCCGTTAGAGCTATATGCTCCGAAGAGGGTCAGGTGCCAGCTGCTCTCGGGGGGAAGAGCAACTGACGAAAAATTGCAAGTGCCGGGGCTGGGTTCGAACCCATGACCATCCGCTTATGAAGCGAACGTGTGGACCACTGCGCCACGGGCCCCGACAATCTCTGGTATGGTTACCTCGCTCAAATGTTTGCATAATAGAACCTGTTCAGCAAACCTGCTGCAGCGCTACGATCGCAAATCCGCGGTCTTTCAGTAGATCGGCGAGTATGTGGTGCTCCCAATTGAGAGAACGGCAGTTCCTCGTATAGAGTTTCCAATCGGAACTTCTGTTTCATCACGTGGGTCGCTTACATTGGTCTCGGTTCGTGTTTGTCTATTGCTAATTTTTCGTCACAATTATTTTTACGACTGGCTTGCAGGGCCGGACACTAACACACTACTTTCCGGAGAACTGTTGTGCACAGTTGAACTTGGTGTCTTGGTGATCCTCCCTGTCACGCCTACGACCAAGGTTTCCATCAGGGTTGGTTATACGACCTTTTATGCTCACAGTTCCCGGCCGCTTTCACAGGGAGGCAGGCATTGGAGTTGTTGAACATACTAGTAATTACGAAGGCATTTGAATCATGGGATACCTAGCTTTCATAGTGGAAGGCGATGTCCACCACGAAAAATGAAGAATATTGGAAGCTTTTAACATTCTTCACTACCGTAAAGCTGGATCATTCTCCGGCTACCGTAAAGCTGGAAGGGTTGACCGTGTTTACATCCAACGATTTGATCCTGTTGACATTGATGGTAAGACCTGCCGCCGAGGAGCGAATGGCAAGATTATCGAGGTTGCTCTGCATATCAGAGCACCGTTAGGCTAAGAGAGCAACGTCATCAGCCTGTTCGAAGACTTTTAGGCGCTCCATGGTAATGGGCTGCCACAGCAATCCACGATTTAGTTCACGGTCAATCGCACCTATCAGGATCTCGAGAAGGACAGTCGATTACAATGAGGAACAGTAGCGATGCTAGCATACATCTTTGCCTCATTCCTGCAAAGACCCGGATGGGTTCGAACAAAACACCGTTGTGCAGTACTCTGCACGAATATGCCCCCTACTGTGCTTCAATGAGGCCGATGATTTTCTCAGGGAGACCCTTGCCGCTGAGGGCTTCCCACATGTTTCCGTGATTAAAACGGTTGAATGCTTTTTCGTAATCAATGAACACCAGGTAGAGCGACTCTTGGAATTCATTGATTTGCTCCAGAATGATACGGAGCGTGACAATATGGTCCACACAGGATCGTCCGGCACGGAATCCTGCTTGCTGCCGTCGAAGATTTGCGTCAACCTTCTCCTTTACCCGGTTCAGGATCACTTTGCAGAGGACTTTGAGAACGATACACAGTAACATGATGCCCCACCAATTATCGCATACAGTCAGGTCACCCTTTTTTGGGTACCTTCACTAAGAAACCTTGCATCCAGTCAGCCGGAAATGTCGCGGTTTCCCATATGTTTCAGAATAATTGATGCAGTAGTTGTGCGGATACTACGGGGTCAGCTTTGATCATCTCAGCCGATATGCGATCGAACTAAGGCTAAAAAAATTATGACTTTACGAAAAGATTAAGTTCAACAACTAGGCAATTTCACTCTGGAACATAAATAGATTTTCCCACCATCTGTTTCTACCACATTTTAAATATGGCAATTTTGGCCCATTATTTACTAATAGAATCAACCCGCTATTGACACTCACTAAAAAACCTAATAGATTGCCCTTTCGTAAATTTCTACAAGTATCGATTGTGCATGAAGCTGTTTGAAACAATCCAAACTCTTTCATCCGTGTGTCTAGTATAGATAGCGTATATCTAGCGGTTACTTGTGATGAAAAGCCACTACCAGTGCAGGACTTGCCATGTCGCGGTTGGTCTTAACAAAATTTTAAGATTTCCGTCTGGTCTCAAATACTTCATCCCATAACTATGAAATATCGATTGTGATGAATTATGTATTATGATTTACATGGAACGAACTCACCGAATTTACTATCACAATAAATTTGAAATGTTATCAGCAGATTTCCAGCAATGAATGACATGATCCAACCGTTACCGAAACGTCGGGACGAATGGTTCGTAACCGTTTATATCACGTGTTGCGCGCTGTGTATTTTATGGGCGCATTTCACACGCTACCCTTTACCGGCCGGGATCGGGTTTTGGTGGCCACCATGAAGTCTGCCGGCCCCGTCTGCTGGTGGAAGAAAGACCGAATAGCGCTGCCGCTGGTAAATGGCAACTGGAGGGCTCGCTCAGCACGTGGTTGGTTGCATACTGCAGCGGTGGCGGTGGCTAAGAGGTAGCACGGATTGCTATTAATTAAAATTAATCACCTTGTCACGGCAAATGAATAATTCGCCCCGCTCCACCCCGCTTCACGGGGTTCACTACTGGGGACATTTCGATGCAGTTCGATGTAGGGTCGTAAAAAGTTATTGTTTTTTCGTGCCATTTGGACCCAAAGTTGCAATTTTCAGCTGAATTTGATCATTTGTAGATAAGTTAGGCGAGTGCTTGTTAAAATTTTATTTTGTTCTTTTGAATGATCTCTTCGTATCTATCGTTGACGTTTGCTCGGAGTTCGAAAAGCAACTTTTAAGGAAACATATTACGGTAACATGGACTACTCACTTTGATTTTCTGAAATTCACGTTTTCTAATTCGAACTTATTCGACTGCGGAATACTTAATAAAACTTCTAAATACTAAGAACATACAAAAACACCACGGATATTCCGTAACAAAATTGTTGTTGTGCAACGTTTATCGCAAATTAACACTGAACATTTGAAACTAAACCGACCATGTTGGAGGCTTGATCGTAACTGCCGTTTGTGCTAATTTAATCATCTTATAAAAAGATAATGCGGCTGATGCTGGCGATCACCGACGATGGTGACGTCATACCATCCTCTCCTGGGCCGCCTGGCCGCCTTCTCAGTTAGTAGTCCTAATTATTGGCTAGGGGAGAGGGGGTGAAATACATGTGCGGAGGTTTTAGATTGAATACTTTTTTTTTCTTTGCTTTCATCGCATATGACATTAATCACCATGTAGTCTTCGTCTGAATCTTATTATGTGGTGAATCGAATGGCACGCGGATCGGTTAATCACCGCGAGGAATACCGTCGAGACAGCGTGGTAGACTGCGACTAGACACGATACCCTAATTCTATATTGGGACATTCAAATTCATCTACATTCTCTGAATCTAAGAAAGTGCTTCAATATTTCCCCGTCCACTGGTTCCAATGAGTATTTTACATAAATGTATTCCTGATCTGAAATTTGTATACATGTTGTTGTATGTCACTACATTTTTCAAGGAAATTATATTCAAGAAAAACTTTCAATCCAACGACCCGCAAGATTTACACCTCTGGTTCTATCTCTGTTTTTACGTAGAGGCCGACTTTATCGAATTGATGATCAAATCTACCCACGTTGTGCCGTTGACAAAACTCTCCGATATGTAAACCTTCTGGCATTCATTATTACCACAATAAAACTGTTCAAACTCTCAACAGATGGCGATCCGTTCGATTAGTAACGACATCTGTTAGTAGAAAAGCAAAAACTACGACACTGCTAGGTTTATTGCGGTCATAATAAAAGTAAACTTGCTTTCGTTTCTTTTTCGCTAATTTTGGTTGTCGCCATATTAAAGAATCAACTGACGTGAATAGAAAATAGTTAATTTTGATCAAATAAGCAATGAATTAATAGTCTGTCACCATTTCCATAACATGCTAACATAAATAAATTGTTTCAGCTGAGTTTTCTTGTGATTCGAGATAGTTTTACTCAATTAACAAATTGATTTGTTTCATTCCGAGATAATAATATTCACCATTTCCGAAGCGCATTAATTTTATGTTTCTGCAACCCCAATATTCACGGTAAAATTGAATGCGCATAAGCCTACCACCTCAATAAATACTAATATATTGCTTTGAAATGATCGCTTCCTACTTACGAATGATGTATCCTCCTGAACTTTACGTGACATCAAATAAGCTCCTCTGCATCTTGAGCTGTCATAGTTTTTGTTGAAAAAAAAAAACAACAACAATCATCATAACCTCTTTTCGGTTTTAAAACAGTTTTATTGCTACTCTTGTTGTGTTTTGCAAAACCTCTCCGAGAGTGGTCCACTTAGCCGGAAGATGTTCTTAAAGAGGTTATCAAGAGGTTTTGATGTATAAATCAGTTTTATTGCAAGTTTTATAAAATCAGTCATGAAGATCTCTTATAGAGCCGAACAAAACTTAAAATGTTACTTGGGTATTGTGCACTTTCATACATTTAACAAATACCATTTCATGGCACCAGAAATCATATCTTTTAACTAAAATTTTGAATTCTGAAATCACCATCTTGAATGTTGAGCTGCCATCTTGAATATTTGGCTGCCGTGTAGGTCCGACAAAAAATCTACTTTTGTTCTGCCCAGCTCTAAATTCCTACAAAAAATTGGAACGATTTCTTTATGTTGTGGCTAAGTTATGCAAAAAAATGTGTTTTTATGTGTTTTGATAGAATTTTTGGGCCTTTTGGAATACAAATTTATAGTATGTATCAGGAAGAAGAAAAATCTCATAACCTCTCGATGTCGGAGAATCTTTATTAATAAAAAAACAATAAACTACTTTATTAATAAATAAACAATAAACTACTAGTGCTTCTTGCAGAAAGAACATTATTAAAACCGCGACAGTGGGGCAAAAGTTCGCAGTAGCTGTGGGCCAAAGTTCGCACTGAATTTCTGAATCTAGTACATCAATGTAATTACAGAATCTTTGATGATTTCGTATAGTAACTACTATATATGTATAATATGTGTAGTATGCACCCTCAAATCGTTCCGGCAGAGAGTTTGAACTTTGTTTTGTAAGAAGATCAATTGGGTTTTTAAATTAAGAAAAATGTATAGATTTTTAAATTTTATACGAAAGAGCACCTTTTCCTGAACCACTTTGATTTTTTTCAGATTTTTAGAACTTCATTTTGGTGCTTAAAATCGATTTCGAAGAGATTTTTCGAAATCACCTTTTGACAGCTGGCCAACTGCTTGACAGCTCCATCCAGTACAAAATGCGACGAGGGGTGATTCGACAAATCGCTCCCATACAAACTTCGAACTGATTTATAAATAGGTTCCAGGGCACCAAAATTCATGAAAATTTGGATTTCGGCTCAGCGTTGCATGCAGATTCTGGATATGGAATTATCTCAACACCGCTAAAGAAGCCAATTGTAAGGCAAACATTACGTTCACCCATTTAACCCCTTCGGGACGACTTTTTTCACCAACCTCGCTGCTGTAGAACACGTCAGCGAGATGCAAATGACCCAACCGTCCTGAAAGGGTTAAATCAGAAAATGAAAAAAATATTTTAAACATTTTTATCCGTCATCCTCGTCATGTTCTTTTCGTAAAGTTTTGAAGTTTTCATATTCATCTACCTTACCGGAGTCTTTCATAGCTTAGCTTGTAAATTCACAGTAATAACACTAGTTTACAGCATTTTTGAACTCGGTAAGATGATGATCATTTTTGGTGTAGAATCATGCCCTGAGTTCGAAAACGCGAAGGAAAAAAATTACAGTAGAGCGGAAAATTTTTCGACTTTCCATACAAGGTTGATGATTTGAAATCGATTTTTGTTCTATTTTTAAGCAACGTCGCTCACTTCACACACCTCATTCTCCGTAATCAATGCTCCGATTGAGCTGAATTTTTTACTGTAACTCGCCTACATATGATATGTCAAATAAACGTCGAGAAACAATTTTTAGGTTGGTTTTTTCTTATTGAAAAAAATACATTTCTTCAAAAAAAATAGGGAATTTTGCTAAAATTTAAGAAGATCGTCCCTAAAACTCGCCAATATCTTGAATTTCATCAATCTGACGCAAAACCTGTATTCAGATGACCGAATGGTATTGTATTCAGCTTTTAATTTATGGAAAAAGATTTAAAATTGGTTGAACAAAACGCAATATATTTGAATTTTAGTAAATTACATATTTTGAAAAGTTGCAAAACTCGATATTGAGCTAAATCTCAAAAACTGTTCTACTTTAAATTTTTTGAAGGTCGGTTTCGAAATCAGCTCTAAATTGTGCTTCAAAAATTTTGGTCGTTGACAGAAGTTCACGACTTTCGTTTTATTTTGTAAACTTGTGTAATTCATCATTATACTGACGGGGATAAGATTAGATTACGGTCCCGTTCAATAATTTTGCTGAATATTTGATTTTTTCATGTATGTCTGTATGTGCACACAATACGATTACCCCACAATGTATTATAAAAACTGCAGTAACGCTGGAAGGGGCAGCTCTTAGTTAATAGTTGTGGAAGTCTTCATAAAACGCATTGTATAAAAAAGCTGAGCACTTGGTCGCATTCCAGTTGGGCCGTAATGTCATGAACAGAAAGAAACTGATTTCATGGCTAGAGTGAAAGGAATTAATGTGAAATAAATGAACTTCACACCAATAAACTACCCTGTACAATTTGCGAACTTTTGCCCCGCATAATGCGAACTTTTACCCCCAGTAGAGTAAGGTGGGCGAAAAGTTCGACCCTAGTTTAAAACTCAACTTCAAGAAATCGAAGCAGATATAAATAAATGAATACCGTGTGATGATTCTATCATCCATGAGCTAAAATTTTGCTGAACAAAGTTACGCCAAATGTCCTTTCAGTTTTGAGTTACAACACTTTTAGTATGTGGGTGTCTAATTCGAACACTTGACCCACCACTGGGGCATAAGTTCGAATCTAGTGTTTGTGGTGTTTCGCTAACCGTAGCACACTATTTCGACACTTTGGTAATTGGAACACCCAAAACCAATTAATATTTGATGTTGGAATTGGAATACACTTTAAAGTTCGATCAGGATTTTACCCAAATCAGGGTTCAGCAAAAATTTGTAGTTTTCCGCCAAATTCAGATAAAACAACATTTTTTTTTTTTCAATTTTGATCGAATTTTCTCACTGATTCCATCATTTTTAGAGATAATATGTACATTTTGCAGAGTTTTAGGGTTTTACCTAAAGTTGCCACATGACTCGAACTCTTGCCGGGGCCCGTAGCGTAGTGGCTACACATTCACCTCATACACGCAGAAAAATGGCGCTTGTTTAAAACAATAAAACGCATGGTTGATTTTCAAACTGATAATTTACTTATTCCAAAGTTATATTTTATTGTTTTCATTTAGAGATTATCGATAAAAACAACCGATTACCATCATTTCATATAATGTCAAAAATTTCATTTCTTTCAACAAAATAAAAAGCATTACCATGGTCCGAAAGCACTCACACATCTATAAAATGCTTACCCCATCATCGCCACAACGAAGAAGGTGCAGCAAATCCAACACGCCAACTTCCAAGTGGAGCTTTGGCCGTGATGGATAACGCGCAGGTACTCACGACAACATCCACAAAAAGTTGATCGGTTTCGCCTTTTTTGTCTTTTTTCTAGTCGTTCTCCTCCCCATCCGCTTACCGACGGTCTAAAAATAGACTTCCGAGCTGCCGCAGTTGCTGCCGTCACCAACACAATCACATTCCGGGTTTGTTAGTGGCAAAAGTGCAGTCGTTTGAACCAATCAATTATTTCATGTTGAAAATACCATATCTCTGTTTGTTTTAACAAACTGTCAAAAATTTCGACAAATGAAAATATTTGTATTATCAAAAAAATAGAACAGTTCAGTTTGAACTAGAAATCAGTTTGTCGCTATAGTAAACCGAAAAATCGGTTGATTTGAACTAGAATTTAATTGTGTTTACAATTTATTTTTCTGCGTGTAAGTGGATGGTCATGGGTTTGATCCCAGCCCCACTGCCCATAATCGCATAGTTGACGTAAGCGCCACTGTAGTTTTCAGCACACTTTTGAAATTTTAACAATGATTAATGAAAAGTTTATGATTTTTTTTCACGTTGATGTCTAGCTAGTGATTAGATCTTGTGCTCTATTGAATAAAACTGGTCACAATTATGTACATTTGATAGATATTAGCTTGTGAGTGCTGACATTATCAATGGTGGTTACGTCAACTATGCGATTATGGGCAGCCCAGCACTTGCAATTTTTCGTCAGTTGCTTTTCCCCCCGAGAGCGGCTGACACTTGTCCCTCTTCTGAGCATATGCTCTAACGGACCCGGAAACCTGGATATTGGCTAACGGCAACTCATAATGGACCCCCAATCGGACTGGAAATGGAACAAGAGCCACACAGCAACATCGTGCACCATGGACAGGGTAGAAAAGTGACAGCAGCGCAAAGGCTACCAGTTCGAATTAGAATTAGTGGAACTAGAATAGAATACATTTAGGCGCTGTACAAAGTGTGAGTTCAGCCGCCAATTGGAATCGCTCACGCAGTGTCCTAGTGGACAATAGAGCTGTAAATTAGGTTAAGTGATTGAAGAATAAACAAAATTCGAACTTTTGCCCCACTATGTTACAAAAATTTATACATGCTAAAATGTTTTCAAAATATACCTAGTCACGCCCCAAAATAAAATATCGAATTCGATTTCATTCCAATTCCATTCCATGCGTTGGAAGGACAATCGCATATTACAATTTTTTGATCAAAAATCAACATTTTGTCATAACTTTTCGAAATATTGATCAATTTTCATATTTTTTGGAGTGAAAGACTCTTTTTTAAAAAGGCTTCGAACAACCTTGACACCCAAAAGATATAACTTGAATTAGGCTTCTACCCCACTCGAACTTTTGCCCCACTCTACTCTACTTGTATTAAAAATTGTATAGCATAAAAGTAACGCGAAAAAATGTAGTATAACGTTTCGAAGGTAACATGATAGGGACTCGTTTAATGAAGAAAAATGATATTATTTTCTTTTCGTTTAATAGTTATTTTGTTGAGTCTGTTAGGTGCGAACTTTTGCCCCGCATTACTCAACTCACGGTGACGTGAGTGCGATGCAACCTTGCCTTGGCGAGTCCACTCTAGAAATCGGAGGCCACCGGCTTACTGGACTTAAGCGATTGCGGACCTGCGTCGCGCCTGCCAACGGCGTCACCGATTTGGAACTTGCGGGGATGCCAAAGTCCCTTAGCGTAGGTAAAGCCCCAGATCCGGACGGAGTACCGAACTTGACCTTAAAAGTATCTATTGCAGAAGCTTCCGAAATGCTCAGGTTCACTCATGCATTCATTTATTTAGTTCGACATCAAATTCATGATAACACTGAATCAACAATTTGCTGCCATAATACTCGATTTGCAGCTGCAGCTCTCCAACCAACGTCGGTCACGCCTAACGCTCACCAGATCACGCTCCACCTGGTGGAGCACGATCCGCCCATCGTACTTTCTGCACTCCACGCCTTCTTGTACCAACCAGATGATTAGCAAACACCAACTTTGCAGGGTTGTTGTCCGGCATTCTTGAAACATGCCCTGCCCACCGTATCCGTCCAGCTTTAGCCACTTTCAGGATGTTGGGTTCACCTTAGAGTGCAGCGAGCTCGTGGTTCATTCTTCTCCGCCACACACCGTTCGAGATGGTCAGATCTGCTACGCAGAAATGCATGGACGAGGGGGTTTTCTCAGAGGTTTGGAAGCGGCAGAGTTGGTTCTATTGCCAAAGGCGGAGAATCCACCCGGAGACTATTACAAGTTTTATTTTTGTGTTAAATGTACTTTAACCCTCCAGCGATCGCGCTGTTGTATTTTGTACAACACGTTGAAAAAATCTCGCTTTTTGTACTCAGCATTAGCGTGGTACTGGCGGTGGTGACCAACCGCGCGTGTTACGGAAGGTTAACTTGTAAATATTCCCCTAGTATTAATGCACATTTATAGGGTTCTGGCAGAATGGAGGCCCGCAATCCTATTTCGAATGCCAACATTCAGGCCATTTCGGGCCGCGATTAAGTACTAGAGATGTAAACCTTTCCCTGGCACAGACTTCAAGTTATAGAACTCTAGTGATGAAACCCGAATCGGGATGCCCCTTAGGATTAGAAGTTCCTAGACAAAATACAAGCTATGAAAGCAACTAATGCTGCGAACTAAAGGCAACCTGCCGGAGAAAATACGATTACAGGATTGACTGATAGACCACCAAAATGTATGAAACCTCGTCATCCTGGCATCGGAAATGGTTATCCAATAGGGTAACAGGGCAACATATTTTTCGTAATAAGACCCGTCGGCATATAAACCAATATCGGCACCTACATTTCAAAAGGGCGTAACTGCATTTGGAAGTAATACCTTCTTTCAAAGCTGTAGGTCGTACTGCCTCCCTTACACTCAAACCACTGTGGTTGTCGGAAAGAGGAGAGTTTTTCCCATCTGGTACCTGTTGTGAAAAACATGGAAATCATAACACATGATCCACAGCTTTAAAAGAAGGTGATGATTCCAAAAGCAGTTACGCCCTTTTGAAATGTTGGTGTCGATATGCTTGATCGACGCGGCGGGGAATGTGCTGGAAAGGATAATCCTGAACAGAATGTTGAGGCACTAGGATGGTGTAAATGGTCTCTCGAGCAACCAGTTCGGCCTCCGGAAGGATCGATCGTAGACGCTACCCTGTCGGTTACAAAAACAGCCGACAGTACTTCAGCGTAAGGGAATGGGAATTCGCTACTGTGCAGTAGTGACTCTGGATGTAAGGAACGCGTTTAATAGCGCCAGTTGGGCGCGCTCCTGTGTTTGGGGATACCCGGATACCTGTACAAGTACAGCACTGGTACTAGTGTACGACACAGAGGTGAATGAGAAGGGCTTACACATAACCTCTCCCAAAGGTCCCATCCTGGGTCCGGTGTAATGGTCTGTCATGTACGACGAGGTGATGAGCAGGGATGCAAAACAGTGAGGATTGCAGCTGAGCAGTCACAAACGCAAAGCACTACTTATGAACAATACTGCCGTAATTCTGCAAAGTGACGTAAGCGCCATTCAAAATGTCGATATTTTTTGGTATATTATATGTAATATCTGGTGTAAAAATAACACTGTGGTATGCCTGCTGTATTAGAATGCAAGATCTAGTCGTAATCTATCATCTATGGAAAGAAACTTAGAGAATGAGCAAGAGTTTTATGCATAATAACCATTAAATGGGCAAAAACTATCAATGTCGCTTACGTCACTTTGCAGAATTACGGCAGAATAGAAGTCTGAATATATTTGCACTTCTTCACTTGCGAGATAACGAAGCTGGTACCCATTTGTCTTGACTCGTGAAGCTACTCTGAGCATTTTTCAGTTTAATGGAAATCGCATTAACACGTCTGACGCTTATGCTTCTCAGGAGCAGTATAGCACAAAACATTACTTTCTGATGCATAGGCGCCAACTTTGGGAGGGCAAGCATAGGTTTGTCTCCCAATATTTGACGATTTTTTAATTTTCCAATGCAAAATATCCGAAAAAACAGGCTTTGCGCGCAAACACCACCCCCCCCCCCCCAATAATTTGATCGAGTTGGCGCGTCTGTTCTGATGGATAATTACATGATTTGCTATTGAAATTGCACTAAAATGCAGAGCAGCAGAGACCACACAGAAGTTACAAGTTTTCATTAACCGATGTCTGCGGTCTCGGACCTGGTGGCCTCACAACTGGGTCTTGAATATTGAGCTCCATCGACGATGCCGTCAGAAACATATATCAAATGAAGTTCGAGCAGGTAAATGGAGGTGAACCGACTACCTACTACGAAAAAGCGGAGACGAAATCTGCAAGCAAGCGCTATGTTGTAATCCGACAGGACATCCCAGCAGAGGCAAACCCAGGGGCTCGTGGTGACAAAGCTTCAACAAGAAAATCAAGGAAGTCGATAAGAATCTGTTATAATTGGGTTTCGTCGGTTTCCTGCTATAGGGGCATAACTAAAAAAAAAAGTGAATTTTCAGAATAAGCGTTTGAAGGTTGGAAATCTTTAAGCACCTGCTACCAGTTCACTTGTTTCACTTATCATTTGACAAAAGTTAACGATTTTCGATCGTTGTATCATGGGAAGGGACTAAAGGACTCCCTAGTAACAATTTTGATTTTATCGAAGTTTTTAGCGATTTAAAAATCCTAACAATAAAACCATTAATACCGACTTGAAAGTTATCTCGAGCTCTTATATGCCACCAAAAGCCCAGGTTCTGGCAATATTTTGGCAGAAGTTATATGATAGTTTTATGGAATGCCAAAGGTGCAAAGTAAAAAACTACCACATCAAACTAATATAGAACAACTAGCTATTTCACATGCTCGTATAAAACTAGAATAAAACATGAATAAACTTTCAAGGCATGCTGATTGTTACTTGGGACTATCTGTTTCATGAATTTTGGATGACTATTTTTTAACGATTATTAAATAAATAACTGATTTTGAGTTGTGCTCTTAATGCAGAAAACTGGTAAAAATGTCAAAAACTCGCGATTCTCAACGAATTCCGGAACGGGTCTTTGTGAGACGAAAGTTTACATAGTTTGTCATCAGGGGCTGTCCATAAACCACGTGCCATTTTTTGGGAGATTCCGAACCCCCCCGAGTGGTCCTTCGTTCATACAAAAAAAAAATGTGTGGACCGCGGTCTTTGCCTGAACCCCCCTCCCTTTAACATGACCACGTGGTTCATGGATGGTCCCTCATTTGAAATCAAAATCTCAAAAATGACAAATTTTGAGTTGTGCCCTATTGCAGGAAACCGACGATATGTGCCTGATCTTGATTATGCACGGTGGTTTATTGTTGGAAATTGAGATCAAAATTTTAAATGTGCTAAATCGTCGAAACAACAAAATGTCAAAAAACAAAAAAAAAACAAAAATGAAATGTATGCAAATAGTTAGTTCTTTGTTCTTCTGAAAAAAAAAATCCATTCTTTCACTTTTTGACGTTTTCCACCCATTCGATTATAAGATGCTTCCCTTAAGACAGAAATGAGTAGTGTAGACGTATGGCCCAGTATGAATAATTTTGAAAGTCATCTTTCTATGAAGTATTTCACCACAGAGATAAGACACTGATTTTACTTTTTATAGCATTCCTCCGTTTAATTTTTGAATGACGGAAATGAGTTGCAATTTCAGTGAATATATGCTAGGGCTTAACGGTTCTAAATTCTAACATGAATCATTCATGCCTTTTCTTTTTTATTTCATTCAGGATACCAAGGGTTTTAGAGTCATCATTCCCGAACTATCTTGATGATTTTGTCAAAAAATCAAACCTTGGACGCAATCCCAATATGATTAAAAACATATGTTTGTATTCTCTGACTTAAATGTTTGCCTTTCATATTGGATCGCCACACTTAATGCTAAGGTAAAATTGTAAGAATGCAAAGAAACTAGTAGTGAGTCAAAAAGTCGTGTGCTTTTACCTTACTACTGATTGTACCTCTTCTACCGACAGCTTTGGCGTGACTCTCACGTGTTACTCAATTGCTGCTGTTCAAATAGAGGTGTCTGGAAGCGATTTTGAAAATCATGTAGCTTTCAAGTATTTCATCACAGAGATAAGACACTACTGTTTGCTTTGCGCTATACATGCACTTCCGGTGGAATGACGTGGGTTCCTTGAGGTACTTTTTGATAGATTCAATACTCTATATGATACATCATGAATAGTGATTTACTTGATCTCAGTCAATGTAACACATTCTATGTAACTGAAGCCAAACAAACTCGCTTCGAAAACACCCCACCCAAAAGATTTCAGTAGATCAATGATCTTTAAGTCATAAAACCTTGGAGCTGCAGCCCGCTCGTCATTGTCGGTTTCTTTTCAGAATACCTGTCATCTAATCAAATGAGCAAAATCAGTCCATTGCGGTGCAGTATATTATCATGCGCTCAATAAAAATGACCAATTGAGTCGTGCCTTCGACTGTGCGGCTGCTGCTGCTGCTGTTAATGATCAAACCGGAGACGTCACGAGAAGGAAAGGCACGACTGGCGACCCGGCCCGGCCGGTGTGGTTTGTCGTTTTATTGCCAAGATCGTTGTACGTTTGCGCTGCGGGCTAATGATTCCAATCTCTATCCTCTATCGGATTGTGGCGGAGCGCTTGGCAACAGAAGCACAGAGATGCCATACCGAAGTTGCTGCTGTGTGTCGGCGAAATAGTGCAGCATGACTTGTTCGCAGGCAAACTGCATAGAGGTGCTATAAAAAAAATCTCCGGATCGTTTCCCTAACGAAGATTCGGACGTGTCTTATGGGCAAACGTAACGTGACTTAAACTGAAGTATGTTGTATTTTTCCGATATAGTTCAGGAGTGTACCAAAGCTGTATCCAAAGATTTGCAATGGAAAATCAGCAATATATGATAACCAACGTTGCCAACGGCATGCTTCCGAACGAAAAAAAAAAAAGAATTTGCGATTGGAAACTCAGTGCGTGAAACTGCCGATCTCTCAACTTCATCAATCAACGTGCAATACCACGGATGGTAATGCTGCAGCAACAAACCCGGCAGAACGTGGAACGCTACAGACAGAAGCAAGAGCAGCGGACCCACATTTCTCGGGGGGAAAAGCGCCGCCTGGAAGAAGCAGAGTGCGAGGAAATGGAACAACTGTGCCGTTCCCATGAAACACGGAAGTTCTACGAGGAGCTCAAAGCATCTCGCAACGGCTTCGTGCCGCGAGTAGAAATTTGCAGGAATAAGGATGCAAACTCTCACGCTTAGGGAAGTTACGAATGCCATTCACGAGCTCAAAATCAACAAAGCAGCTACATAGTATGGTATCGCAGCTAAACTCATCAAGATGGGCCCACAAAAGTTGGCTACCTGTCGGCACCGGTTGATAGTCCAGATCTGGGAGCCCGAACAGCTACCGGAGGAGTGAAAGGGGTGATCTGTCCCATTAACCGTTATGTGTCCGACAATTTTTTTGCCTTTTTCTACACCGTGCTTTTTCCCGGGTACTCTGTCGGCCACATAAGGGTTAACAAGAAAGGCGACCATTTGAAATGTGAGAACTTCAGAGCGCTAACTATTTTGGATGCAGCTCCCAAAGTGCTAACCGAGATCATCTTCCGTTGTCTGTCACCTAAAACGAATGAGTTCACGGGAAGTTATTAAGCCGGCTTCATCGACGGCCGGTCGACAACGGACCAGATCTTTGCCGTACGGCAAATCCTTCAGAAATTTCGTGAATACCAGGTCCCAACGCATCACTTGTTCATCGACTTCAAAGCGGCATACGACAGTATCGACCGCACAGAGCTATGGAAAATCATAGACGAAAACGACTTTCCTGGGAAGCTGACTAAATTGATTAAAACAACGATGGACGGTGTGCAAAACTGCACAAGAGTTTCGGATGAACTATCCAGTTTATTCAAATCTCGCCGGGGATTGCGACAAGATGACGGACTCTCAAGCCTACTCTTCAACATCGCTCTGGAAGGTGTAATGCGATGGCCGGACTCAGCAGCCGAGGTACGATTTTCACAAAATCTGACCAATTTGTTTGATTTGTGGACGACATGGACATAATCGCCAGAACATTTGGAACGGTGGCAGAACTGTACACCCGCCTGAAACGCGAAGCAGCAAAAGGTGAATGCGTCCAAAACAAAGTACATACTGGCAGGTGGAACAGAACACGAGCGGGCCCATCTATGTACTGCCGTAATTCTGCAAAGTGACGTAAGCGGTATTGATAGTTTTGACCCATTTTTGGGTTATTATGCATAAAACTCTTGCTCATCCTCTAAGTTTGTTTCCATAGATGATAGATTACGACTAGATCTTGCATTCTAATATAGCAGGCATACCACAGTGTTATTTTTACACTAGATATTATATATAATATATTCCAAAAAAAGGGCCCATATAGCCGAGGCGGTAAACGCACGGGTATTCAGCATGACCATGCTGAGGGTGACGGGTTCGATTCCCGGTCGGTCCAGGATCTTTTCGTAAAGGAAATTTCCTTGACTTCCTTGGGCATAGAGTATCTTCGTGCCTGCCACACGATATACACATGCAAAATGGTCATTGGCAGAGGAAGCTCTCAGTTAAAAACTGTGGAAGTGCTCATTGAACACTAAGCTGAGAAGCAGGCTTTGTCCCAGTGAGGACGTTACGCCAAGAAGAAGAAGAAGAAGATATTCCAAAAAATATCGACATTTTGAATGGCGCTTACGTCACTTTGCAGAATTACGGCAGTGTAGTAGTAATGTGACGATAGACGGGGATACCTTCAAGGTGATGGAGAAATTCGTCTACCTCGGATCCTTACTGACGGCTGACAACAATGCTAGCCATGAAATACGAAGGTGCATCATCAGTGGAAGTCGTTCCTACTATGAGCTCCAAAAGAAGATACAGTCTAATAAGATTCACCAACGCACTAAGTGTACCATAGTGCAGGGGATAGACAAAATGATCGGGACTGGCAAAATTTTTACATTTCAAATAATGTTCAATTCGCTGCAACAAAAAATGCATCCAATATTCTAAAATTTTTACTGTCAGTTCAACAATTTATTGTGTTTAAGTGATTCGAATTTGGAAAAGATCGGCAATTCTCCACGAAGTTATAAAAATTCTTGAAAATAATTATCCGATAGCCAACTTTGAGCTGTTATATCTCCGGATTCAATGAACCGAATGCAATTAAATTTTGACCATTCATGACTTATATAGTGGGCTACGAAAAACCTTTGACTTAACTTAAAATTCTTAACACGGAAGAAAATTATAGCAACTAGTTGAACATTTTTTGAAAATTGAAAATTTTGCCTGTCACAATCATTTTGTCTATCCCCTAAGACGCCGCTAAAACCGGTGGTGGCATGATGGAGCACTGTGGTACTCCCGCGGTGATGTTGAAGCCTTGTTCAACTTCACTGGCCCTCCACTCCGCACTTCCTGAAGAACTTATGTCGGCTTCGACTTATGTCCTTGCTCAAAGCACTTGAAGCACGCCACTGGCGGCTTGTATATGCTGAGCGGACACACTGGCCAGCCTACTCAGATCTTGCCGACTGCAGTCGCCTTGTTCACCTCCCCTACGGAGAGCTTGACCGTGGCGATCTTCTTGGCCCGGCAGGCGGATCGATGCACTTGGTGCATCTACCACGCACTGCTGTTTAAGTGCGGCAGCGAGTTCTTCTGCTTCGGTGATCTCGTCCAAGTTTTTACACTGGCGAGTCGCCTCCGCCGTTAGGGCTCTTAATGCACTTTTTTTCCCAATACCCCTTGACTTACTTACCTTACCGATCAGGCTAAGGCCGGGGTGGCCTCTGCTGTACATAGTAGCCGCCTCCATTCCACTCGGTCCATGGCTGTTTGTCTTCAGTTCCGCACTCTGCGTAGGGTTCGCAGATCGTCCTCCACTTGGTCGACCCGCCTAGCTCGCTGCGCACCACGTCTTCTTGTACCGGTCGGATGACTCTCGAGAACTATTTTAGTCGGGTTGCTATCCGACATCCTGATGACGTGACCCGCCCACCGTAGCCTCCCGATTTTCGCGATATGGACGATGGTTGGTTCTCTCAGCAGCTGATGCAGCTCGTGGTTCATTCACCTTCTCCAAGTCCGGTCTTCCATCTGCACTCCGCCGTAGATGGTAAGCAACACCTTCCGTTCGAAAACTCTAAGGGCGCGTTGGTCTTCTGCACGTAGGGTCCATGTTTCGTGTCCATAGAGGACGACCGGTCTAATCAGCGTTTTGTAGATAGTTAACTTCGTGTTACGGCGAACTTTATTCGATCGTAGAGTTCTGCGGAGTCCAAGGTAAGCACGATTTCCTGCCACAATGCGCCTCTTAATTTCTCTGCTGGTGTCGTTGTCGGCGGTCACCAGTGAGCCCAAGTACACGAATTCTTCAACCGCCTCGATTTCATCACCGTCGATATAAATTCGGGATAGCGGGCGCGGAGATTCCTCCCTGGAGCCCTTTATCATCATGTACTTTGTCTTCGAAACATTAATGACTAATCCGATTCGTCTGGCTTCACGCGTTAGTCGGATGTACGTTTCCGCCATCGTCTCAAATTTACGAGCTATAATATCAATATCATCAGCGAAACCAAGCAGCTGAACGGACTTCGTAAAAATCGTTCCACTCGTGTTTATCCTCGCTCTCCTTATTACACCTTCTAACGCAATGTTGAACAGCAAGCACGAAAGACCATCACCTTGCCGTAACCCTCTGCGAGAAGGGACTCGAGAGTGTCCCTCAAACTACGCACATCACTCGACCCATCGTCGTCTTGATTAATCGTATCAGTTTATCCGGGAATCCGTATTCGTGCATAATCTCCCGACTAGATGAACATAACAAGAATATATCATAATTATATCTTAATGTGATATAACTAACAAATTATGTTATAATTTTGTTATGACATGGACTGTTTATTACTTTTTTAAACTAAATTATAACAAAATATATTATAATCTTTTGTAACTAGTTTTGTTACAAATAAATCAGAACAAATTCTGTTATAACTTTGTTATTTTTGCTACTGAACAAAATGATCAGTTGAAAAAATAGCATAATTATATCTGAATATGAAACTATTTTAATTTTTAGCTATATTACAAAAAAAAAATGAGAAATTTGATTATGTATTCGTTTTTTTATTGCTTGTAGAGCAAAAGGCCGATGGATGCAGGTAAAAGATCAAAAAATGCTTATAAGGAAGCAGCTTTATTCTATGTAATTGAAATATTTATGAAAAAACATTCTATTGTTGTTGAGGGGCTGCAGTTTTGCTTGTTTTTATTGCGTAGAATGCCGGAAGCGTATCCGAAAACTGAAAAGTACTCATATTTTTTCAACTTTGAACCGATTTAAGTGAACTTCGACTCGTTTGAATAAGAAATCTTTTTTTTTTATTGATTGGTTATGCGAATAGAACAATTGGGTTACGCGGTATTCCCAAAAGTCCAAATTTTCTGGAACATATTTTTATTGAGGGGCCCAGATGCAAAGAGGTGTAAGTGACCATTTTGTCGAGTTTTAGCTGAGCATATCAAAAAATCTTCAGATTTCAAGCTTTCAGGAACATTTTGAAGATTATTTTTATGATGATTTGAAAAAAATACAGTAATCAGACAAAATTGGGTTAATATTGAAACTCCATAAAAAAATAAATCTGGATTAAATGAGATCAATATTGTCAAAATCGGAGAAAATTTATCGCAGATATAACCATTACATAGTTTACCTACTTCAGTTTATTGACTGCTGTTTCATATTATGAAGTAAAAAATTAAGGCATTGCAACTTCTACAAATTTCATCAGACTCTTCCGTATTTTTTATTTTATTCATTGCTTCAATTTGACTTTGGTTAAATATAGCATCATAGCTATTGATATGTTTATCTAAGTATTTATTTCCTTCTTTCAATATCCCAGTCCCGTTACGGTGCCAAAATCCTATCACTTTTCTACGGTTCTCAATTCTTATAGGTTAAGTAAAATTTTAGCTTCAAAAAGTGATACATCTGCACATGAGTTTTTTTTAATCTCGAAATTGAGTAAACAGTTGGATTTATATGTCATTTTAGCAGTACTGCTATTCTAACTTCTAATTATAACGTAAAAAAGTACCGAACAGTCTATGTATTATGAAGTAATGAATGTTAGTGAGCGTGGAGATAGCAAATGTGGTACCTACTAAATAATTCTAATCAATAAAAATGTCAACTATGTATACAGACAATTCTGCTCAATTGATGATTGCATTTGTCTATTATAACTTTTTTCATTCGATCTATTATTATTCGACCATATATTGTTTGACATTATGTCATAAATATCTTTTTTATTACTAAAAATAATCTAAAACAGAATAAAACTAAACAGCATCTGCAGAAGTAATCATATCGGCATATGATATAATTGTGATCAATTAAAACAAAGCCACATTTTACATCCCCTATGACACGAATGCCACAATAATGGTAAAGTGTCGTTAATAAATAGTAATAATAATAAAACATTTTACATCCGATCACGTAGGTACGTGTATAATCGCCGTTCTTGCAGCGCGAACAAAACAAAAAATAAAATAAAAATCATCTCCGTCCGGAAAGAATCTTTGTCGCCGCCAAAATGCACCCCATGACGAAGCTCAATCATAATAGTCGACAAGCAACTTTTTCGTCGTTCTCTTTGTTCCTTGGAAATAGCCGACGACGGGCCATGCGAACGCCACCACTGTTATGAGTGTTTCAGTGCGCATGTCTGCGCACCGCGATAGCGCTGTTGGTAAGAGAGAGAGAGGTTCATTGTTTGATCTTGCATTCAAATCTCTGTCTATTTTAGTCCTGCGACTGACAAACAAGAGATGGGGGAATAGGGAAACTGGCAATACGTAGAACCAGTAAAGCTTCTTTCGTCCCTCACTTCAAGTGCTGTGATAACCTCATTGGTAAAGGCGACTGAAAATTTACGATGGCAGGATAGGTGGTTCAAATCCCGTCCGGGTTTGTAAGTTTTATAATGAGCTAGAAAGTTTTTTTTATGTGTGACCTATTATTTTCTAAAAATAGAATAACACACTTAAAATAATTACCCAAAAATGAGTATAAAATATCAGTTTTTACCCAATCTGATTTTTACCCTAATTGAAAATATCAAACTGTATTATAATTTTGATATATTTTATCAAAAACTTAGAACAGAGTTTGATATATGTTTGATATATTTGTAACAAACTCTGATACACTTTTGTTAGAACTCTTATGATTTTTAGTTAGAATTTTTGTTATTTTAACAACATCCTGCATCTAAATTATAACTGCCTATGTTAGAAAAAAATTGTATAACATAATAACATATTATGATATAATTTTGTTATAGTCCCCTAGTCGGGCTGCCATAGCTGTTCTCGATCGATTGTATCATACGCCGATTTGAAATCGATGAACAGGTGAGCACGTTGTATTCACGGCTTTTCTGCAACACCTAGTGGATGGCGAACATCTGGTCCGTTGTGGCGCGATCACCCATAAATCCAGCCTGATATTGCCCCACGAACTCTCTTGCAATCGGTGATAGACGGCGGCATAAAATTTGAGAGAGTACCTTGTAGGCAGCGCTCAGTAGTGTGATCGCGCGATAGTTCCCGCAATCCAACTTGTCGCCCTTTTTGTATATGGGACACACGATACCTTCCATCCACTCCTCCGGGAATAGTTCCTCCTCCCAAATCTTGGTAATGACCCAGTAGTGCTCTCATCAGTGCTTCTCCACCGTGTTTTAGTAAATCGCTTGGTAGTTGATCTGCTCCAGCGGTTTTGTATTTTTTCAACCGGCTAACCTCCTCCTCAATCTCTTGGAGGTTAGGGGCTGGTAATCTTTCGTTCTGCGCACGTACTTCTAGATCTGTTACCGCGCCACCGTCGGTGCTTGCAACGTCGCCATTGAGGTGCTCATCGTAATACTGCCGCCACCTCTCGACCACCTCACACTCGCTCGTGAGAATATTCATCATCAGCGGAAGTCGGGCCTACTACGGGCTCCAGAAGAAACTGCGGTCGAAAAAGATTCACCCACGCACCAAATGCACCATGTACCAAACGCTAATAAGACCGGTGATCCTCTACGGGCACGAGACATGGACCATGCTCGAGGAGGACCTACAAGCACTCGGAGTTTTCGAGCGACGCGTGCTAAGAACGATTTTTGGCGGTGTGCAGGAGAACGGTGTGTGGCGGAGAAGGATGAACCACGAGCTCGCTGCACTTTACGGCGAACCCAGCATCCAGAAGGTGGCCAAAGCCGGAAGGATACGGTGGGCAGGGCATGTTGCAAGAATGCCGGACAACAACCCTGCAAAGCTGGTGTTTGCAACTGATCCGGTTGACACAAGAAGGCTTGGAGCGCAGAGAGCACGATGGGCAGACCAGGTGGAGCGTGACCTGGCGAGCATTGGGCGCGACCGAGGATGGAGAGCGGCAGCTACAAACCGAGTATTGTGGCGTACTATTGTTGATTATGTCTTGTCTTAATGATGTTGAACAAATAAATGTTTGTATGTATGTATCTCGGCACATGTCGGCTTGTGGTACAAAGCCTCTGCGCGAGCGGTTCAGCTTCTCGTAGAACTGTCGTGTGTCCTTAGCGCGGTACAGCTCTTCCATCACTTCACGATCTCGTTAGACAGCAGGACCGTAGCAGTGAAGATAACGCAAAGTAAGCCACTGAACTACTCTGATGCAGCCCAGAAACTGCTTTGTCAGGCAATTTCTGAATGGGAGACGGATATCGCCATCATAGCGGAACCACACCGAGTACCGCCGGTAACGATAAATGGATCGGGGATGAGTCCTGATAAATAGCGGCGACATGGACGACGGGTAGATACTCCGTCCAGGAGTTGGTGTCTACTACCTACGAGGGCATCGTAGACGGGGGTTATCTTCTGTAGCTGTTATGCACCTCTGCGGTGGTCGATGAAGTAGTTTACGCAGATGCTAGACTGTGTAACGACCGTGCTGACAGGGTGAAGGCCGGTGGTAATAGCAGGTGACTTAAATACCTGGGCCGTGGAATGGAGAAGCCGTTTTACAAACCAGCGGAGTCCGATTCTTCTAGCAAGTCTGGCTATGCTAGATGTCGATCTGGCTAATGCCGGTACCAAAAGTACCTACAGTCGAAAAGGAGCGGAGTTGATTATCGACGTTAGTTTGTGTAGTGCTTGCCTAATAAGGAGTTCGAACTGGAGGGTAGACGATAGCTACATTCACAGCGATCTCCTGGAGGTTCGTTACAGAACCTAAAAAAGCAGGTGTTTGCAAGAAATTCAGACGGTATAAGAATATCTGGAGGAGAGCGTGCAACTTGGGTGGACGAGGAACTATTGGTTCAGTTTCATTACAATTGTAATGTAACGCTTGATAAATGAAAATAAAAAAACAATGAAGTTACACCTTTTCAACACGCCTTTCAAATGCCAACAGTAAAAAGCCGTTAAAACGAACAGGACCAGGTAGACATCGAGGCGCGCGCGAGAGAGTGTTGCTCGTTTAGAGATGTAGGTAGGTAGGTAGGTAAGTAGAGGCAATAGAGTGCTGACTGCTGATCTGGGTTGAAGCCAATTTGTCATCATATATACGAGAATGGTGGTGGTGGTTGGTGATGGTATAGCAGCGGTTTAGATCTCATACATTTGAACTGCTCCACAGTACAACCAGCGGGACTTAACCGGTGGCAACCAGTAACCAGTAAGTGTTGAACATTTAAATTTGATTGAGTAGGGTTTTAGCAATCTGTAATAATTTCTGTCAGGTTTAATAAAAATCAAATCAACCGGTTCCAGACAGGCAGTGGGACTTGTCACTGCTGCTTTACACTAACGGAACGAATGGCGGATTCGCGCCGGAGTTTGGGTGTGAAGTTGTCAGACATGTTCGATACAAGATTACCCATATGCTGTTAATTTATTTCTAATGCAAAAAAAGTTTTTAAAGTTTTTGTTTTTATTTTGTCGTAGGCAGGTTTATCCCAAGTCATGGACGATAAAACGAGTTAGAAGGGTTTTTCTGAAAAACTACGGAAGTATGTAGTTCTTAAATAACCGGAAATTAAACAACCTAAGGGAGAGTGTTTATAGAAGCGACATTCAGAAAAGTCCAAATGATCAGAATGGTTGAAATCCGGAAAACTAACGACAAAATAAAGCATATGAAAAATACAGATTGGAGTTAGAGTAGGCGAATGCTGGACTGAGTAAAAATCTAAATCGAAAATACCTATAATGGGAATGAATTGCCCGGCACCTTCATGGGGGAATCGACTTTATTATGTGCAAATCGGATTAAACGGCTACGCAGTCCTAATGAATCAAAACGAGTTATTTAACCCGACGTTTCGGAACATTTGAGGATGTCTTCTTTAGGGGAATGATAAGTTTTTAATTTTTGTTCACACACAGAGCAAAAAACGATAAAACTAACTTTCCCCTGATGAAGATACCACCTAAAGTGTCGAAACAGATAACATCTCGTTTTGATTCATAAAGACTGTGTAGTAGGGCAGTTCAGACTTCAAACATGTCAAAAAATCAAAGCTCCCATATGTTCATTGCAATCCTTGGTGCAAAACTAGAGTCCTGTCAAATTTTCAGTCATTTCGGTGGTGATTTAATGGTGGCCCAAAAGCAAAATAGGTTTATATGGGAATTACTATGGAGAATTTTCGAAGAAGGTTCTCCTCGTTGTAGAGCATTACCACATGGATGAAGTAAAAGGGTCAACGCCAAATTGAATTCTTCAGATTTTAATGATGAATGTTGCCGAAGACCGGAACTCATTTCGACAATCGGGTAAAAAGTTATTAAACAAATTCTCACTCGCATGCGCATCTTCATACACGATGCCCTTCAAGGTGTGCAAGAAGGTAACACGCATACTATGATTGCGTGTCAAGCATGTCGATCGAGCTGTGGTCTTCTGTTCATGCATGCATGGATAAATATCGATTAATAACTTCTGTCTCGTGAGTCGAAACGAGTTGCGGTCTTCGGCAACATTCATCATTGAGGTCTGAAGAATTCAATTCGGCTTTGACCCTATGACTTCATCCATATGATGAAGCTCTACAACGAGGAGAACCTTTTTCGAAAATTCTCCATAGTAATTCCCATATAATCCTATTTTGCTTTTGGGCCACCAATAAATCACCACCGAAATGGCTGAAAATTTGACAGGACTCTTGTTTTGCACCAAGGATTGTAATGAACATATGGGAGCTTTGAATTTTTGACATGTTTAAAGTTTGAACTGCCCTACTGTGTAGCCATTGAATCTAATTTACCCAACACCGTGAAACGAAAGTAAACTAAATACACCAACTCAGACAGATTTCAAACATTACAAAAACTACATTTTATTCCGCTTATTCGGGTTGGACTAGAGACTCGATACCATGCTCGGTACGGAATTGAAATGCGCTACAAGATCGTGGTCATGAACAGACAAAAAAACTCACATACCTGCGCAGGTTTTTCTTACACGATGACCCAATGACTCGATGACTCAGGCATCATCCATTTATTACGTAACGCTAAAATCGACATTTTCTGAACCCCCCTCTCTCCCCACCGTACGAAGACCATCTCCTAAACCAGAACCATTGTCGCAAGCCTCTCATCACTCCGGGACTACCAGAACATATGGACTCGAAGAGGATCGATTGGAGAAGGTAGCCTCGAGTTTAGCTGTCTGGTTTACAACTGCGAACTTCGTCGTACGCTTTCCATAGCTCGATACGAAGGTATACTACTGTCGAATTGCCAGCTTCCCAAGTAGCCTTGCCATGTTCTAGTGAGGTGGTGTAGTTTCAAAACCAAGGAAGCTTCTTGTTCCACAGACATCAAAATTGATATCGCGTGCACCGTAATTGAACTTCCTGTCAGTAGCGTTAGGCGTGTTATTTACACGGAGCAACTATTGTAAACATGGGTGCTGAGGGTTCGGAATCAACCTGGTTTGCTGGCCGAACGGCGAATCGAATTTCCGGTTGTTGCTTTGGAGGAAGCTGGAATGCGCTTCGATTCGATCGAGCATTTTTAGCAGCAAGCCTTAACGCCACTGTAGTGCCATTAGATGGTTAGGCTGCAGTCCCAACCCCTACGTAATTCGTACGATTTGTAGAGTAATCGGCTGGTTTTTTATAATATGGGGGTTACATTTACTCGGGGATCGGAGCCGCAGATACTGCTTTCCTTCGAGTGGCGGGGACGGTGAGGCTGCACAGTGGACACGAGAATGACAATGTCTTGGATGTCATTCATCAGATCCACCAGGATGAGTAATGCCGTTTGGCCGAAAGGGTCGTTTGGCCGAATTATGATCAAAAGAATGTAGAGACGTGGGCAAAACCTGGATAACGTTCTAGCCGCCAATATGATCATCAGAAATATTTCCTTCTTTTAAGCATAGGCTATTCTTTCTAGTTTACCATGAAGGAAATAGTTGACGTTGAAACTGTGACTATTTTAGTCAAAGATTTTTCCTTCTTTAAATCATAGGGTTTTATGATATCGGAAACAGTGGCATGTTCACTTAAGTCCATCAATCCTTTTTCGGCCAAACGGCATTCGGCCAAATGACACTTTCGGCAAAATGGCGGTCGGCAAAACGGCATTCGACCAAATGGAATTCGGCCAAATGACACGGAACCAAGTAACGAGGGTATCGAGATAATCGAATCTTGCGCGATACCAGTTCTGTTCATGAAGAACACCAATTTTATGTACCCTAATATTTGAAGGACCATATCTTAATAGTTTTTTTGCAATTTCTCATCGTAATAGGCTGTTTTTCCTTACGCTAATCTGACAGGAAAAGGCCTACTTTCCCACACCAAATCAACAGTGCGGTAATGGTTCATTACAGAACTGATTTGCGTTGCGTAATGAACCATTACAGCACTGTTTTCAGTTTTGGTCAACTTCTTGATACTCTCTGGACGCAGTTTTGAAAAATTGTGACAACAGCACAGTATAACCTGCTATGATCAAACTTTTTAAAACATGACTGTGAACATCAGTGTGCAGTTTGATGGAAAAGTTTTCTTGAAATCTATCCTCAATTGTAATTTATGAAATTTCAAAAAACGTTGTACGCAACTCGGTGCAGAACTCGATTTTTCCAGCACTCGTCGTAATTATCCAACTCGGCAAGCCTCGTTGGATAAATGTACGACTCGTGCTGTAAAAATCGTCATTCTGCACCTTGTTGCGTAAACTACTATTATGGAACTAGAGAATGCTACGAAGCCACAGCCTACTAGCCTATGGAGATTTTTGGGGCGTCCTGGTTTGGTTGAAGATCCTAGAAATGGTTAAAAAAATAACCTCGGGACAATGGTTTAATTATTGGTCTTCTGTAGGACTTCGCCTACGTTCTGTAGGACTAATTGAGAAGCCTACATTCTTGCAGACACCGTATTGACCGGAAGCTGATCATCCATGCAGCATCCTTCGAGAGTTTACAGAGTAGATGATCGGCTGAAATCCAGATATAAAAACTTCGATCAGCTTAGTGGATTGAGCATTGCGTCGTCAATCCCTAGACGGTTAGTTCGATTCCATGAGATCACCAAGTCCTTGAACGATTATGGAAACTGGCTTGTCTCCACATAAATTTTTCCATTCGATCATCAATTAGCATTACATACATTATCAACTAGTTTTAGACGGCTTGTCACATCTATCTTGATTTGTTATTGGCAGTGATCTATCATCTTTTGCGTTGTTATAAAATGTATATAGGGGAACTGCTGCTATTTTCGACAGCTAGGTTTCCTTCGTCAACGGTTTTTTTTTCCAACATCTGTTGAACTTAAACTTTTCCAACCAAACTGAATCATACGGCCAAATCTCAGGCGGTTTGGCCGACAAAAATCCCCTAGGATGAAACTGCCGAAAATACCCAAATTCACCCTTTCTTGTTACAGACTTGAGAATATTAAATGCCTCGAGATGTAAAAGAAACTCACTAACATTTCTTAGACCATGCGTTGAACCGAGCCCATACTATTTCAACAAAGTTTTGCTTTCTAAACACCCGCTTACTACTGTGGCACGGAAGGCTCTCCCAATGGTATTATTTTGACATTTGATTGATTTACACAGAATGTCGTGCATCGTAAATTTAACCCACTATACATCATTCCTTGATTTGGGAAACTTCCAAACGTTAAGCCTAGTGCGTGATTAACACGTGCTTGAATGGTCGCACCGTCGTCGCCGTCCGTCCAACGATCAAATACCAATCGATTCATCACTCTGATATTTTTACGGTGGCGCCTTTTCCTGAATGTTATCAGAACCATACGGTAGACGACGGCGTAGTAAAAAAAGATTTCATAATACCGCATGAATGGCAGCGATTTGTTTGGAGGATGGCGGGGCGGTGGCATGCCGCCGCCGTGAGGTGACGTATTTATCGGGTATTTCTACCAGGAAAGATAGCTGACTAAAGGTGTCGCGTCAATTTGTCGTTTATCTAGGATTGATAGGTAGGCCAGATGCCGAGAGCACAGCTTGAAATTTTGAAGTTTTTCGTGGAAACCCAAGTAACAATGATAGCTGAATAACAGCTTATTCAGTTAAAATTTAAAAAAAAAAATGAAGCTTAAGAGCGGTTTATTCATCCGTTGTACAGCAACAATATTTGTTAGGAAGATCGTTCGGTGGAACGAAGCTTGATAACTGAAATATGCTTACGTTGCACCTCATTCATTCATTTAGAATAACATAGCAATTATAATAGAGCTGGATCAACAATTCTTCTCCACATCACTTGGCTCGTTGCTGCAGGTCTCCATCTTCGGCAGCGTCCCTCATTTGCCAGTTCGTTCTTGCACGTTGTTCTCCAGGTCTTCTTGTACCATCCAGATCTCTAGCGAATACCAGCTTTGCAGGGTTGTTGTTCGGCATTCTTACAACATATCCTGCTCATCGTATCCTTCCAGCTTTTGCGACGTTCTATAGGTTCGCCATTGAGTGCAACAACCGAAAGTCAAAGAAGCGAGCGGTGATTACACTGTTCGACAAAAAAAAAACTTTTGCCGTGATCAGAGACCCCATTAGTAGGGCATAAAAGCGCATGGAAAATGTAGAAAAATGCCATTTTCAAATCTATTGGAGCACCCCTTGAAACTTTTTGAGATGAGTTTGAATTTTATTCATTTTTGAAGGTTCGACAAGAGCATTAGGAATCATCATAAACACATTTGAAATACAATATCTTTGAAATGCAGTTTTGTGCACCGCTGAAATTTTCACAGATCTGAGAAGCAACTTTGATAAATAACTAGTCTAAATTTCCACCTATTACGGCATTCCGTTTCATTGATACATATCCGCGAAGGCTTAACTCTGACTTATATAGTGAAAATCTTTTGGGTTTTTTTTTTAATCTAATCCTATAAAGCACGCCCATATTCATATCCATTTAAAAAGACTTCTATGCGTTAATGCCGTGCAGCGGCAGTCTTTCGGATACTTCTAACGCCTCGGAATATTGGATGGATTTCCGCTCTAGTAGGAGAAAACGTTTCTTTACAAGTTCTCCACTAGGTCACTAGATGTGACGTCCGTTTTCTAGTGTTGTATTTTTCAGTCTCTGACTGAAGAAGATGAAAATTGTGTTTCAAACATCTGGTTTAACTAAGTATGATTCTGGAAAGCTATACGAGAAATTTTAGGATATGATTACATAGGATCCACAGGAAGAAAGTTAGATTAATTTATTGAGGTCAGCATGAGAGTTTTAAGGAAAAACTTTTCCAAATAAATTTAATGTTGTTATTGCAGTTTTCAAAAACTTTTTTGTCGCTTTTGAAAATGAACAAAGTTTATTGTAACATTTGACATCAAATATTACTTTCATAATCATGTTTAAAAACCAATAAGCTGCTATTTTGAATGCGATGGATTAGGATCACAATTCAGGCAAAATACACTTCGTCCACTTTATTCAAGGAAGTATTTTGTTTTGATCGAATTTCGAGTCGTGCCCAAATTTAAATATCCATATAGGGTATTGGTTCCCTTGTTAAGCATGTGGCTCCCATTTTCATCCGAAAAACGAAAAACAAAGGATTGAAGCGCTGTTTGTTGTGTTTCTTATTTTTGTATTTTTTGTTAGAAGTGAGCACCCATGAAAACAAAAAGAACGGAGTCAAACGGTGTCGTAATCGCTTGTTTTCGAATGGGATGAAAATGGGAGGGTGAGATTAATGATGGAACACATACCCTATCGCATATGGATGAGAATGCTTTTCAATGATTTGGTGTGTACCTATGTAACCGTTCCAGATTGCTTGACCTGGTGGATATCAGTTCCATGTTCTTAAAAATTTAAATACGATGCGGAAAATATATTCAAATTCCAACGACCTCTGCATTGAAAATAATTTGGACTATTGGGAAATAAATTATATTAACTCGCCTTAGCGCTTCTGGATAGGTAATATTTAACACTATATTAACAAATAGGGTCTAGGACCATTTAGGCAGGAGCACCTATTTTGGGCACTTGCTGTTATACCTCAGTCAATTCCAAACCGATTGACTTGAATTGGTGCACATTAGCGTGGGTCATCGGAACCGTTTTCTCAGATCAAAGCTTTTTTGGTTCCGTTTCGGGTCCTGAGTGCTGTGCAAAATTTGAGCACGATCGGTTGCGTCTACACTTTGCGCATTGCAATTGAAATTTGTATGGAAAAACATACTTTTTTGCATTTTTGTCATAAGTTGGAAAAGTTTGTCTGAAACTTTTCAACCGATACTGTAAAATGATAGCCTAGGATTTTCTGAAAAACTTTGTTGAAGACCGCAATGCAACCCGATGCTTATGAAAATAGTTATAACCAACGAACCGCATGCATGTGTTTATGTTTGAACATGTAAAGGAATAACAATAGCAACAAAATCATGCTGTTTCGCCAAGCTATGTCAACGCTATAACTTTTTTCATAAGCATCAGATCACTTCACGGTCTTCGACAAAGCTTTTCAGGACACCCTAGGCTATGTTTTTCTTTTATCGGTTACATGGTTTTAGAAAAATTCGAGCTTGTTATGAGAGAAATGCCAAAAAGTGTGTTTTCCCATGTAAAACCCCATACAAACTTCAAAAACGCGATGCCCAAAACGTAGACACAACCGATCTTGCCCAAATTTTGCACACTTATTTGGGTCCTGAAATGGGATTAAAAAAGCTTTGATCTGATGGGATACCATTGAATTTTTCATGTTTCCATATGAACGATGATCCACTCTAGTGCACATAGCTAGATACTATGCGTATCTGATCGTGCCTGAAAAATCAAGTCAATCAGTTCTAAATTGACTTAGTCATAGACACAAGTGCCCAAAATAGGTGATCCTGCCCAAATGGTTCCAGACTCTGTGCCGCTGGAACTTATAAAGCAAATTTACAATCGTGGAGGACACTATTGAGCTTGAAATTAAGATTGGAAATAGTTTACTACATGACAAATTCAATTAATTTCATAAAAGTGTCTTCAATGGTAATGCCCCAACATACACATTCTGTATTGTGAAATTTACTAAAATGTGATGAAAACAACGATTACTAATAGTAAATGAAGAATGTTCTCATTTTTGGCTTGCATTTTTTCAGGGTTGTATGGTTTTGAACAGTAGTGAACTTAAACCATGTTTTCTGCGCAATGCCAGCTTCAATTTATTGTATTGAAATAGGTTTGTTTTATTCAATAAAATTATCAATTTTACCACCTTGGTATGGCTAGGACGTTCTTCGAAACATTAAGTGAATATAGACAACCCACGAAAACACTGGAAACGTTTTTTTGTACTGATCGCAAAATATAAATGAATTAGATTTTATTTTCATTTTTGCACAGGCTTACCACGTTAGTAATTCGAAAAATCGACCGGATTTTCTTCTCGAAAATTTGAATTCAATTATTTAGATCATAAGTGTAGCATTTCGAAGTCAAATCAAAGTAAAATAATTATTTTGTTATGATTAGATAAGGATAGGGGCTGCTTTTTGTGATTGAATTAAGAGAAAACTTCAAGGATTTGTATTATATAAATCATATGTGATTCTTCCCGGATATGTATCAATGAAACGGAATGCCGTAATAGGTAGAAATTTAGACTAGTTATTTATCAAAGTTGCTTCTCAGATCTGTGAAAATTTCAGTGGTGCACAAAACTGCATTTCAAAGATATTGTATTTCAAATGTGTTTATGATGATTCCTAATGCTCTTGTCGAACCTTCAAAAATGAATAAAATTCAAACTCATCTCAAAAAGTTTCAAGGGGTGCTCCAATAGATTTGAAAATGGCATTTTTCTACATTTTCCATGCGCTTTTATGCCCTACTAATGGGGTCTCTGATCACGGCAAAAGTTTTTTTTTGTCGAACAGTGTTATTGTAGGCGATTGCACTATCACTTCGAAGCGCTATGTCAAACACGTGGGGGTGATGATCGACGATAAGCTTACCTTCAGGAGCCAAGTTGATTATGCAAAAATTATCAAAAAAAAATCTGCACAGCTCTAGGGGCACTGTCCTGGATGATATCTATTGGCTCTACGGTGTACGCCAGCAAGCATAAGCTTCTGGCTAGTACCCGAGCAGAGGAGAATATCAAATTAATAACTACAAAATAGCATAACCTGTTTTTATATCTTGGTTTGTTATTATTATCTTATCAAGGCATTACTTCTCCATTACATCTTTTGTATGGCAATCTTATTTTGTTATGAGCAAGGTATTGGTTTACATTGTTTAAATAATATTTAAATAATATGTTTTGTTGTAAAACAAATTTAGTTATTATTAAACTATAGAGTGTGTATAAATATTTAACATCAATACCACAACGATAACAAGTTTTGTAATCAAAACTAAATCATTAGATTTACATTGTTTTCAGCATTCCTTGATGGATAGCTTATGTATTACATCCTTACTTGTAGCATACCAGCTTCTCAGTCTCATGTTTAAGAGTTATAGATAGTAGAGTCAACATTGATCAGCGGAGATGAGCGACCTGTATCTAAAAGAGCATGATTTCACGATTCCAACAACGCATTACTACGCATAGGCATTTTACAAGATGTTTTCGATCAGTAGTAAAATTCCAAAAGAAACTTATTGAAAGGTTGCTTAGAAAGATATGGGGAGAGGGGGGCATTCTATCTCCCTCGTGGCATTTACCATACCTAATAATAATAAACATAAGGTACATTATTATATTTCAGGTATGTTAACCCTTATGTGGCCGACAGGGTACCCGGGTACCCAGCGCCCATTTAAAAAGCATGGTGTAGAAAAAACAAAAATTTTGTCGGACACATAACGGTTAAAGAAATGTTGTTTAAATAATGATTAATAATGAACATCATTATCATTATTGTAATCATAACTAATTTTGTTTTTAAATTATTATCAATAACTTCGAAAGTTCAAAATGTGTTATTGAAATATTTTTATATTCATTATTATTAAGTTGTTATTGAAACCAATAAAACATGTTATCAAATTAGTCTTGCAGGAACATTTTTTTGTCATTAGTTTTGTTATTTTGCCGCTTATGACAGACAAGTTTATAGCATAATATATTTTGTTAATAACATGAACATAACTGATGTCATTGCTCAGTTATTTTGCCAAAATAACGCATTTTATTATGGAGTTGTTATTTCCTTCTGCTCGGGTATCGCCTCGTCTATACCAGGGTATGGCGGCCCGGCGTGGGGCACGGCGTTAAGTACCGAAAGATACCGTGGTAAGCTGGAAAGAATTTATAAGCAGATGTGCCTGAGGGTTGCGACCGCGTACCGTACCGTGTCACACGATGCGGTACCCTTATCAGTCAGAGGTTCCCAAACTTTTTGCTATCGCGGCGCCATTAGACATTTTCAAAAATGTCGCGGCGCACCAAAGTTTTTAACAAATTTTTTTTTTGGGCAACTTACAGTGTGCAAGACAAATTTGTAAAACACTTCTCTAATATCATGTTTTCAGAATTGAATATTTGGAAAACTAACTATTTTTTTTTTAAATAAATTTCTCAAAGATAGTTCAAATATTTGTAAGATTTCAAAAAGCATGTTGATTTCATCATAGAAGTTTTATAAATAAGAAGAAACTCAGATGTGAAGGAAAAACAAGCTGCTGAAATTCAACAATTCAACTACAAATTCTAAACCGTTTGCAATAATTAAAGAATTCTTATTGAATGAAAATGACTACACAGAACTTGACCAAAGCATCAACTTTTTGCGGAAATAGCAAACCAACACTTTAATTTATTTTGGAAAATTTCGGCAAACTGAGACACATGAAGAGATTGTAAAGACCTGCCAGGTGGGCTTTGATTGAACTTTTTCATAAATTTCAACTTAACCCTTTGGGCCTGAATTGGCCATATATGACCCCATTGATGAAACCGAGCATAACAAACTTATTCAAGTTCAGCGAGGTTGCGGCAGTAATACTGATGAAACAGTCCAATTCAAAAACGTCAAAGCTAGCTCTTCACATTACCAGATCGGCAAACCTGCATGCCGCTAAGCTGTTCCGAAGACCTTGTTATTATTCAGAAAAGAAAGTAAATAATGTTCTTGAAATTAAAAACTTTGGATAAGTTATAGTAAAATCAAAAGCTAAGCTGATACTTAAAAATTCCAAAAACCATTTCAAAAACTTGAAATTTTAAAATGTTGTTTCAATTGATATATTTAAAAAGGATACCAGAAATCCTATGGAACAATCGAAGAGTCAGGAAGATTAAAAAAATGTGAGCGACACAAGTTTTACTAATAAAAAAAATTAAAGGTGTTCCGCAATACAAATAAAGAGTTTGTTTTTCTTTGTTTCGTCACAAAAGCCAAAATCCTGCGGCGCACCTGGGAAAGGTTCGCGGCGCACCAGGGCGCCGCGGCGCACAGTTTGGGAAGCACTGCTTATCAGGGAGCACATAATGTGCCTCAAAATGCACGGCACTGACAACTCTGAACTACGGGGTTTACTAATAACTTCTCATCACTTTTACATCTATCCACTTTGAATAGGCATCGGCTATTACTAACAACGTTTTTCCGGCAATGAGCGCTTGCACACTGACGTCATCAGTATCTCCTTCTCTTTCTTTCCTTCGGCGTCTGTCCATAAAGCTGTTCTTGACCTCAAGAAAAAAAAAATCGAGGGCAATGTTTACAAATCGTATGAAAATTCGATGAGGTTAGGTTTTTGCTGCAAGCCTCTATGTGGCAGAAATCTAAGTGCAGTCTTTCGAATGGTCGGTTAACTGAAGGCCACCTAGTGAACTCCTTGGTAACGGCTCTAGCGGTCACACTACAAGCTCTACAATCCCTAACGAATCTTTCAACGTCGTCGTCCATACCTCGCCAGTAACCGTATCTACGAGCCATTTGCTTCATCCGGACGATACCCAAATGACAACCATGCAGTAGCTCAAGAATACGCTCTTGGCACGATGAGGGAACCATAACTCTCTCACAGAACAACAAACACTCACCATCCGTCGACAGGGAACTCACTCTCTCATAATAGAACTTTAAATCGTTCGTTACCGCGTGGTCTTTCCAACCGTAATTTACACACTTGTATAGTTTACGATAGAACTTGTCCCTTTGCGTTTCTCTCCCAATGAGTTCCAAATTTATTGGAATCTCACAATGAGTTCTAAATTTATTGGAATCTCATAAATCCATCGATCGGTTCATCCAGACTCCTCGTTATTATCTCATCATATCTAGATCTAATCTGTGACAAAAGTACTTCTCGCTCTCTATCTAACTCTCGGTTCTCACTACCACTTATCGCATTAACAAACCGATCTCTCCAGCCGGGGTACAAAACGTCTAATCAATTTCGCCCTAAACTTTTGTTGTTCTGTCTGAGAAGCACGGACGCTCAATCGGTAATTGATGTCTTAGATGCTCTATTTTCGGTTTTTGGGTATTGTGATTCGATAGTCTCAGATAACGGACCACCTTTTGGTAGCGGAATGTTTGACAGTTGGGCAAAATGGTTAGGGATTAAATTGATTAAAAGTCCTGACTATAGTCCGGAATCGAACGGACAGGCTGAATGAGCGGTTCAGACCACTAAAACGTCTTTTAGAAAGATCCTGAATGACCCAAGGTATATGCACAAAAAATTGAATGAATTGATTAAGATTTTTCTGAAGAGTAATAGAAACAGTTACAGTCAAACATTAAATTGTAGTCGCAATGATAGAATTTTCAAATTTGAACCCAAAACTGAACTTGATGTAAAGTTGAAGAGTGATCGAGAGGCGAAAAAGATAAAACCTAAGAAAGTAACTTTTAATGATGAGGTTGGATTTTCCGACCAGATTACAGGTAATAGCGTGTCGAAAGAGAATGGTAAACGTCACAGTAAATCAAGTAATGTTCGTCGTCAGCAGTGTTCAAGTAAAAAGATCAAGATTGATGAACTGGTCTGGTATAAAAATGAATTCAAAGCGGATAGAAACTGGATGGAGGCTAAAGTGGTTGGAATCAATAGTCCTAGTACATACTACATAGATATCAACGGATCAGTTAAATTAGCAAGTAAAATCAACTAAAAGAGAGCTTTATTAAAAATGATTACATTTCGACACTGATTCTTCATTAGGGCCTAACTGACATTTTCGATTTCTCTTCATCGATCCTCTCTTTGTGTTATTACGGAAAGTGTATTAAGTTTTCCAAAGATTTTTTGGTTGAAATGTGAAGACGACGACTACATCTTTTTTTTATTCCTGTTCGGGTTTGTCACTGCGACCAGTTTTTAGATCTATTGTGACATTATCCGTATCCTTAGTGTAGTACATGTTGCATTACTCAATTGCCATTGAGGGGCAATAAAGTATCGATTTTGATGCAGTATTTGTTTTGTTTTCTTTGATAACAAAACAAGAGTACTGATATTGGCCATGCATCGGAATCCTAGCATCACCCTTGTTTTACTGCTAAATTCTCCCCAGTAGGACCCGGGTTTTAACATTAGCAGCAATATCATTCCAATAATGGAACATGTGTTCAGCAATAAGGATTCTAGTATGTTCCTTTTTTTATCTGTATTAACGAGATTTTTAGCCCTAGGCTAGTTCATTTCGGGACCCACGATTTACTTCCCTTCCGAAGGAAGAACTCACATTTTGCGAGTTTGTCGGGAGTGGGATTCGATCCCAGGTCCTCGGCGTGATAGTCAAGTGTTCTAACCAGGTCCGCTCCACTAGTATGTTCCTTGCGTACGAGCACTTTCCAGTCTTCGAAGAGTTAGTACATAGGGTATCGCGCCACTTGGGCGGTGGCTTCTATATTCGTCTGTTTTCCACTATAACTCAGTCAATTTTGAACCAATTCACTTGAAATGTTGTACACGGGTAGATACTATACCTATCTCACCACATTCCAAAATTTGTGTCAATTGGTTCAAATTTGACTGAGTTATAGTGGAAAACAGACGAATATAGAAGCCACCGCCCAAGTGGCGCGATTCCCTACATGGATCCCTAACCCAATTTGATTTCCTTTGCATTGAGTTTAGCCTCAGATGTTGAGGTTTTTAACTACAGTGGCGTTTCGGTTTTATCACTAGTCGTTTTAATCACTACTCGCCCAAATTCACGGTTTTCTATTCGATTATATCACGATTTTCATTTCGTTTTTATCACACTTGTTTTAAAACATTCTGAAATCAATATAAAATCAATACAGCATGGTCCAGTCCACCAAAACAGGAAAAAATATAAGCTACAACTTATATATTTTGCAGCTGAACGATTTTGGATAAAAAAATTACATTTATTTCTCGTTTCGCCAAATTCACGGTTTCGTTTATATCACGGTAAAATTTTTTTCGACCGTGATAAAACCGAAAAACCACTGTATATGCAAAGTTAAGTTGGTAAACTCAGTTTCATTCAAAAACTGGAAGTTTCCAAAACACCAGTAGTAAGGACTAAATACTATAATTCCTTGAATTAACAGAACACATATTCCAAAATTGAAAAATAGGACGACACTAGATTTCGTTTTGGTGGATCTATCACCGCAACGCAACCCAAAAAGGCGATCTACCCACGCTACGGACTCCGTTAAAGATCGAGCATCTTTTAAACCCCCTCAACCGTTCATCCCTCAGCACGGGTCGCCTGACACCTTGGATTGGGGTTACCTGTTTGGTGGACTTTTACCCCCGGCACAGGTGGTCCGTAGGTGGTCCGACTACATCTTGCTCTAGAAACAAAAAGAATCATTATTTTGTTTGTTTTGATCAAGTTGTCAATTTCTTGATTTTGCTTTGGCTGACCAAGCCATGTGGGAAATTACACTGTTGAAAATGCTTTAACATCCATGTGCACAACAGAACACGTGCTCGATGTTATTAGCGAAAGAGAGCGTCGACGAAGAGAAATCGATCAAGTCAGTTAGGCCCTTATGAAAAATCATTGTCGATTTATTCTAAAGTTAGTAGAAGTGGATCAAAGAGAAGAAGAACAAGTTCATCGATAATCATTTTTGATAGGCCGGTAAAGATCCGGAAAAGTACTCGAAGAAAGCAGAAGCCAGATTTTTTTTAGATATTGAGTAAGTATGTATTATAACGTTGTTCAAATAATGTAATGATTTAATTAAAGAAGGGATATGACAGAAAGAGTATTATATACCCCTCGACCTGATCTATACAAGTTTGAGGATCATTAATTATCTTGTCGGAAATGTGTGGATGAGCATTTCCGGTATCAACATTATATAAGCGATTGTAAACCATTGTACGCTCTCTTTCCCGATCTGGTCGTCTAATAAAGAAGTTATAAGTAAACCCCGTAGTTCAAATTTGTCAGGCACGAGAGGCATACGCAGAACTGCCAGGATGGCCTCCATGGTCAAATGGCAGCGCGCGTGGGACAATTATACCTAAGGAAGATGGACCCACAGGTTGCCCCGAGGGTATATAGTTGGGTTAACAGGCGCCATGTATCTATCAGTATCTCAGTATCGCCAGGTATCCGACAGTATCTACACCGTTTCGGTCATGTGGGTTCTCCCAAATGTCCGGATTTGTGCTGGTTTAGAGGAAACGGTGGAACACGTTTTGTTCGTGTGCCCGCATTTTCGAACGATGTGTGACCGCATGCTTGCCACTTGCGGGGAGGACACAACTCCGGACAATCTTGTCCAGAGGATGTGTAAGGATGAGTTTGGCTGGCTATCAACCACATCGTCTTGGAGCTGCAGAGGAGGTGGTGCGTGGACTTGGAGAATAGCTAGTTCAGACGCGATACAAGAAGTGGTTCAGGGGTTCGGAGTCGGCTTTGTAGGTCATAGTTGTGCCCTGCGGTCGAAATCAACCCTTACAGCGATTAGGACGCCGCGGAGAGAATGTACTTGTAGCGTTGGGGTCGGTCTACTGGGTTGGATCCGAGCCCGCGGTTGGAAAGGGGTTCCCGGTAAGGGCCGGGGCAGGTGGAGGTCCCACAGTCAGCAACCCTTTCTGGTGCAGCTGCTGGGGCCTAGAGGGTAGCAATACCCTTGCCTTCAGCAGGTTCAAGTCAGTTCTTGATGCTTGCAAAACAGTTGGGCGCGGGCGTGGTGGTTGACCCTGCCCGCCTTCCGAGGACAAAGGGAGTGGTGAGGACCACTTGGGAAACTAGCTAAGCGCCAGCGTGCTATCTTGGCGGACTTGGCATAGCGAGTCATCGATGTTCGTTGCTGCAGGCAACGCAGCTAACCTTGAGGGTGCGATTTACACTAGCCCCTCTCTGAAGCAATGCCTTCTTGGTGGTTCCGAAAGACGAAGGGTTTGGCAGGTGCGGGTCAAGAAGAGAGTAGTCCTGGCTTTTACTTTTGTTGTAGAAAACGGCCTTAACCCCTGACTACCCGGACCTTCCTGTTTTGTACGGGTGTATGTTGAACAAATTAACCCCCCTCCCATGCTTTAGAAAAACAAATGATCTGACTATTGCAGAATGAATGAAAGAACTGTGTAATCCACAGAATATTACTAGAAAATTATATCATTCTCTATTCTACCGAATTGCCACTTCTCAATTTTATTCTGAATAATCTCAATTCTAATTGCACACCATTTATCTGACTGCTTATTAAGCTAATCTTTCTAATTGATCGTGCCTCTAAGGTTTCCATTGATTTACAGTGAGCTAACTTTTTGTCCCACCTTATTCAATTCGACTGCATGTGGGGAAATGCCTACGTGACATTGATCTTGTCTCCACCGTGGGGATCATTTGCATTTCCAGTGAAAAGCGAGTTGATTTTAATCGTCTCAAGTGCACCAATGACTTCCAGACCCCGGCTGAGCAGCAAGTATTAAATAAGCCGCCCCATATATGTACCTACCTACAATAAGGTATGTATCGCGATCAATCAAAGCCGGGCTTATTACGAGCGACGCCGTCCCTTTCCGGAACGATCAGTGTGATTAATGCCGGCTCAGTCGATCTCATCCGGTAGCAACGCCACCTTCGGATGGCCCAGTTACTGCTGCTGCTGCTGCGATGGTAGTGAATGGACCCCATGTGCATTGTGCATTCATCCTACCGATTAATTTGCTCTAGAATGCAGGCTGCTGGGCACGTAATACCCAGACCGGCAGACGTTATTCTTCGGAAATGGGTAATTGGCTAAGTGTGAGGGAAATTCCCCAACCCCACTGACTGTGGACTTTTTTTTATGGAATCGAAGGATTTTTTTTTTTTCATTGAAACAGGCCTATGATTCTAATGGGGACATTCTTGCATCATGCACCTTCAATGCCAAAAATCTACACGCTAATCGTTTTGTTCTAGCACACAATCCCCCAGTCGGTTTTCGTTGAAATTGTGGCATTCAAATATGTATGCATTAGGGTGATGGATCTTATATTGTACTTAGAGATAATGCACTATTTGAACAGTTGAATTTCAAGATGAAGATATGCAAGTTATTTTTTTGTTTATGTTGGGACTGTTGCGTCTTCAACAAAAACGTTATAGTCTCAGTTGATCTGTGATTTTTTTAGATATGTCACAAGAATTTTCAAACTTTCTATGGATTTCTTCCTCATTTTCTTGGCGTATCGTCCCATCTGGGACAAAACATGCTTCTCAGCTCATTACGAAAAGTTCCTGGACCGATCAGAAACCGAATAGAGGTGACTGAGGAGACTTGATCCTTGGAGAGACTTGTTACCCCCGCCCTCTGTTTTCTCGGAATCAAAACAGTTTTCTTCAAGCATATTGTTTTTCAAAACTATATATGAACATGAGGCTACAAACGATTTAGATTTGTGCATTGCATTATTGTTTATCGGCTCATCGTTTGTTTTCTGCCCTTCGTAAATCTCTTAGGCAACTCCGAGAAATCTCAAAAACTTTGCTTTGCTCTGGTCAATTACAGATTCACGTAGCAACTAAGTGTTAGGTTTACGATCATCTACGCTCAGGCTCATTAGGTTCAATGATTAGAAATGTAGTTTAATTATGTACTCTTCAATGTCAAAACAATCACTGAGATCAATAATATTTTAACTTTCTTAGGCACATGCATCCTGTCGACTGTATCGCGCGAGGCATCATCAACAAGTTCAGTACTGGGTTCGCTACCCTAGTTATTAATAACTATAAATTCCATTCCGCCAGTAGAGAATCATGCTGAAAACCACGTTCGCTCACCTCTGGTCAAAACACTGACCCGATCGTCTGATGCAACGTTTGGTTCGATTTGCATCGTGCAGGTATAAAAAAAAGTCCCTTCAATGTCAACCTATGATCGTGGCCGGCTAGCCATTGACTAAGGGGTTTTCTTGATGACGCAAATTGAACCGCCATGCACAGGTGTGCAATCTTACTCTCCTCTGAGAATATAAAGAGTGAAATTGGACTGTGGCCGTGCGTACGACATGTCGCGTCTACCTGACACTTGACACGCGCCAAAATCTGGCTGACGTGCCATTTCCGCTGTGGTGACAAAATTTGTGGAACGGTAAAAAGTGGAAGCGCGATTGCTTGAAAGCTGCTGCGTCCCCAAGCGCGCGTCATGGCTTAAAATACTGACCGGCTTGTTAACGTGCGATGAACCATGTGGCTAACATTTACTTATCTAGTCATAGAAGAGGAGCAAAACCGAATTAAGGCCCGTTTTGAATGCGTGGTATGGCACACAAATTTTCCAAACGTTTGTGATAAATTAAATAATCCAAATTTGCCACATTTTTCAAAACATAACTAGATGAACATTTGAAAAGGGCCTGTCTGCTTTTTGTAAACAAACATGTTTCTGTCTCTGTAGGGCCCATCTACATCCACCCACGCACATCAACACCCTTAACAGATAGCTTGAAGAACACTCTTTCTGATAAGGGTGTTGATGTGCGTGGGTGGATGCAGATGGGCCCTACAGAGACAAAAACATATTTGTTTACGCAAAGCATAGGCCCTTTTCAAATTTTCGTCTAGATATGGTACCACTTAACCCTCCCTTGACATTAGGGTCACTTTTGACCCAAACCGTACACTACGTCAGCGAGCTGCTGCCAACGTGATGCAAAAGGAAGGTTAAGGTGAACTACAGTCGAGTCTCTTACTAAACGAATTCCTATTAAACGGACTCCTATTAAACGAACTCCTACTAGACAGGGGTGAGCGTTATAGGAGACTAAGAGCTTATGGGATTTCGGCATTTTGGGGGTGTGGTCTATTATCTCGGGTGTGTTAAGAGTTAACGCAATACTTTCTTCGGCAAAGTTTTAGGGCTTGATAAGATCTACCATTTAGAACTTTGGTTCATATGATTAGTTGCCAATTTGGCCGCTAGAGGGACCATCAACAATTTGATGCTAAATTGCACTACGGGAGCCATATCAGGTTGTCAAGCAAACGTTACGATATGCGACAGCTCAAGACCCTGATAATTTGGAAGGATAGTGTCTTCGGGAAAGTTGTTGGGTACGCCAATAACTTACTGACGATGAGTTGCGAAGTTCGAAATTCCTCCACTGGGCGGCGCTAGTGAGCAAGTAAAATTTCAAAACCTCATTATCTCAGAATCCCGATAACTTAGGAAGATGGTGTCTTCGGCAAAGTTGATCAGTGTGACATGAACTTACATAAAAATAAACAATTGTTTAGCAATTCTGCCACTAGGCGGCGCTAGTGAACATGCAAATTTTAGAAAACTCATAGCTCAGAATCCTGATAACTTAGAAAGTTGGTGTCTTCGGCAA
Source organism: Aedes albopictus (assembly GCF_035046485.1). Lineage (NCBI taxonomy): Eukaryota > Metazoa > Arthropoda > Insecta > Diptera > Culicidae > Aedes > Aedes albopictus. Next base: position 190,340,005 of record NC_085138.1, read on the forward strand.
AGTTGATCAGTATAACATTAACTTACATAAAAATAAACACTTGTTTCGCAATTCTGCCACTAGGCGGCGTTTACCGGGTTTTTTCGTCTTTTTTCGATATTTTTGGCTGTTTTTCGGCTTGGCAAAACTAGTGTCGCTCCCCTCGATAACTTAGAAAGTTGATGTCTTCGGAAAAGTTGATCAGAATGACAAGAACTTACATAAAAAAACACTTGGTTCAAAATTCTGCCACTAGGAGGCGCTAGTGAACTTTCAAATTTTAGAAATCTCATAGCTCAGAATCCTGATAATTTAGGAAGTTGGTGTTTTCGGCAAAGTTGGTCAGTATGACATAAACTTACATAAAAATAAACATTTGTTTCGCAATTCTGCCACTAGGCGGAGTTTACCGGGTTTTTTCGTCTTTTTTCGATTTTTTTGGCGGTTTTTCGGCTCAGCAAAACTATTGTCGCTCCCCCCAATAACTTAGAAAGATGGTGTCTTTGGCAAAGTTGATCAGAATGACATAAACTTACATAAAAATAAACAATTGTTTAGCAATTCTGCCACTAGGCGGCGCTAGTGAACATACAAATTTTAGAAATCTCATAGCTCAGAATCCTGATAACTTAGAAAGTTGGTGACTTCGGCAAAATTGATCAGAATGACATAAACTTACATAAAAATAAACAATTGTTTTGCAATTCTGCCACTAGGCGGCGTTAGTGAACATGCAAAGGCGAAAAACCGCCAAAAAAGTCGAAAAAAGACGAAAAAACCCGGTAAACGCCGCCTAGTGGCAGAATTGCGAAACAAATGTTTATTTTTATGTAAGTTTATGTCATACTGATCAACTTTGCCGAGAACACCAACTTCCTAAGTTATCAGAATTCTGAGCTATGAGATTTCTAAAATTTGTAAGATCACTAGCGCCTCCTAGTGGCAGAATTTTGAAACAAGTGTTTATTTTTATGTAAGTTTATGTCATTCTGATCAACTTTGCCGATGACACCAACTTTCTAAGTTATCAGGATTCTGAGCTATGAGATTTCTAAAATTTGCATGTTCATTAGCGCCGCCTAGTGGCAGAATTGCGAAACAAGTGTTTATTTTTATGTAAGTTCATGTCATACTGATCAACTTTGCCGAAGACATCATCTTCCTAAGTTATCGGGATTCTGAGATATGAGGTTTTAAAATTTTACTTGCTCACTAGCGCCGCCCAGTGGAGAAATTTCGAACTTCGCAACTCATCGTCAGTAAGTTATTGGCGTACCCAACAACTTTCCCGAAGACACTATCCTTCCAAATTATCAGGGTCTTGAGCTGTCGCATATCGTAACGTTTGCTTGACAACCTGATATGGCTCCCGTAGTGCAATTTAGCATCAAATTGTTGATGGTCCCTCTAGCGGCCAAATTGCCAACTAATCATATGAACCAATGTTCTAAATGGTAGATCTTATCAAGCCCTAAAACTTTGCCGAAGAAAGTATTGCGTTAACTCTTAACACACCCGAGATAATAGGCCACACCCCCAAAATGCCGAAATCCCATAAGCTCTTAGTCTCCTATTAAGCGGATTCCTATTGCGCCCCCCGACCAGTGATCTTATAAGAGTCTCGACTGTATCTCGAAATTGAAATGACCAAATTTTGAGATGGGAGTGATCACTTTTCTAATAGCTTCTGGCTTTGACTTTGCGACTGACTGACTGACTTTGCGGAAAACCCACAACAAAAGCTTTTTTTTCATAGAATTATTTTTTGTCATTTCAAAAATGGCGTATAAGGACCAATTTTTTTTTCTTCAAAAAATTATAACTCGAAAATGTTTTTTTTGATTGAAACTACGTTTTAAACGAGTTCCAGGATATTTGAGAACTTTTAGAAAAAACAATATTATGTTTTCGTAAAAAGCTTCATATCTCAAAATTTACCATGAAGCCTTGGATGGTCAAATGCCTCTCTTAACCATACATTTATTTATTTGCTTAATATCACATTAACCCTTTGGAGCCGGATGGGTAATATGTATATGACCCCAACATTGAAACGGCTGTATAATTTCACACATTCAATAAAATGGATTACTTTCTTTGGTTATTGAAAATAAAGTCCTGTATTAAGGAAAAATGAGAATATTTGTATTTAATACTTCACAACCTATAACATACTAAACATCATAAAGTTTGGAGAAACAAAATAAATGACATACCAGTTGCTCTCAATATGGATATTACATTCATATGTATTCATTTAGACTTCGTTAAGAGTATCAAAAGGTGTTTTACTTTCTGGGATGTTCTAGGCGTTCCAAACTGTCCTGTAGTAAAGTCCTTCAAATCTGGAAGAATAATTTTATGGGTTTTCGCCATAAATAATAGCATAACATAATCTACTGGGAAGCTTTTGAAATCTACAATGCCATTTATAGGCACTATAGGGATATTCCAGGTCCGCCTAACTACCTTGAAGTTCAGAACTTGAAGTCTACACTTGTAACAGTTGCCATATTTTTTATACTGAGTAACGCCCAATCAACCGCTGTTACTGGACCAATTTGAAGTCTACCTTATATTATTACAAACCTTTGGGACATTCAGGGTCGTCCAAACTGTCCTGTAATGAAGTCTTTCAAGTCTACAAGCATAACTTTATGTGTTTTCGCTATAAATAACAGCATTGCATACCTTTTTATACTATTTCATGTTTTTTTTTAACTTTATGATATTATAACTACTCTGGGAGTGAGTTAGGAATGGATTCCGAAAATTTTTACACATACTAATCCTGAGTATGTATTTAGGATGTATGCAAATTTGAACTAAATCCATCAATAAACATACAAGTTGTTCACACATCAATCGGACACATCTCATATAGAGCCGGATGGGGGCTACCTCGGCCATTTTTAACTATACACGCAGAAACATGGCGCTTGTTAAAACAATAATACAAATGGTTGATTTTCAAACTGAAAATTTACTTATTCCAAAGTTTTATTCAATTGTTTTCATTCAGAGTTTATCGATAAAAACAACCGTTTACTTATTTCATATAATGTCAAAAATTTCATTTGTTTCAACAAAATAAAAACCATAAACATGGTCCGAAAGCACTCACACATCTATAACATGCTTACCCCAACATCGCCACAACGAAGAAGGTGTAGCAAATCCATCACGCCAACTCTCAAGTGCAGCTTTGGCCGTGATGGATAACGCGCAGGTACTCACGGCAGCATCCGCAAAAAGTTGATCGGTTTCGCCTTTTTTATCTTTTTTTAGTCGGTCTCGTCCCCATCCGCTCACCGACGGTCTAAAAATAGATTTCCGAGCTGCCGCAGTTGCTGCCGTCACCAACACAATCACATTCCGGGTTTGTTAGTGGCAAAAGTGCAGTCGTTTGAATCAATCCATTATTTCATGTTGAAAATATCATATCTCTGTTTGTTTTAACAAACTGTCAAAAAATTCGACAAATGAAAATATTTGTACAGGTCAGACTCGATTATTCGGAGTCGAATTCTGGTGCTTCTCAAAACATATATCTGGGGAATGGAATGCTCTATAAAGCTGAAATTTTGACATTTTGTTAAGCCAACTTCGATTATTGATCAGCCAAAATTTCAGCTTTTTACAGCATTCCGTTTGCGAGATATTATTTTGGGAAGCGCCAGAACTCGCCTCCGGATAATCGAGTCCGACCTGTATTATCAAACAATAGAACAGTTCAGTTGTAACAAGAAATTAGTTTGTCGCTATAGTAAACTGAAAAATCGGTTGATTTGAACTAGAATTTAATTGAGGGGGTTAGAAGCAACGGGGTGTAAGTGACAAAAACTCACTTTCGAGTAAATGAGGTTTAAAGTTTTTCACCAATTTTTCATCCCATACAAAACGTATGGAGTTTCAAAATCGACCCAATTTTCTACGATTTATTGTAATTTTTCTAAAAATCGTAAAAATAATCTTGAAAAAGTTCCTGAACGCTTGAAATCTGAAGAATTTTTTGATATGCTCAGCTCAAAATCGACAAAATGGTCACTTCTCTCTCTCTCTCTTCTTGGCGTAACGTCCTCATTGGGACAAAGCCTGCTTCTCAGCTTAGTGTTCTATGAGCACTTCCACAGTTATTAACTGAGAGCTTCCTCTGCCAATGACCATTTTGCATGCGTATATCGTGTGGCAGGCACGAAGATACTCTATGCCCAAGGAAGTCAAGGAAATTTCCTTTACGAAAAGATCCTGGACCGACCGGGAATCGAACCCGTCACCCTCAGCATGGTCATGCTGAATACCCGTGCGTTTACCGCCTCGGCTATATGGGCCCTTTGATTCTGGGCCCCTTTGATTCTGGGCCCCTCAATTGTGTTTACAATTTATTTTTCTGCGTGTAACAAAACTGCATTTAAAATTCCAGGGTTATTTAGAAAACTACATTGTACCAATACTGTAGCATACTATATCGTATAAGATTTCAATAAATATATGCGTTTTAGATGGTTCTAGGCATTTTTTTTTAAATTACCGTACGGGATTGGGGTCCCAGATTTTCATGAAACTTTTTCCACAGGCAGGGCTCATGGATATAAGAACAATAAATAAATACGAACCAGCTCAGGGCGGAAAGTCTCAAAAATAAAAAGCAGAATTCAGGGTGGAAATTCTTTGTGTTCCCCTGACACTACTTACTTTGAAAAATCATAACTCAAGAACGAATCATCATAGAAACAAAGTTTTTGTTAGAAAATGAAAGCAATTTTTCTCAGAAATAAAAAAAAAAGAACTGGAAAAAGTATTTCATAAAATTTTTCACAATAGAGAAAATTCGTAAAGAAAAGCCGGAAAAACAATGCCCGAACTCGTAAAAATATATAAAAAAAATATTTTTGAGAAGGTTGTTCCATAAGCTTTAATCCCTGAAATTTTTGGAATGCACTTTTTTTTTCTTTTTTGAGTTGTGGCCAATTTTGTTGAAAAATGTCCAAATGTGTCATATAAGCCTTTTCTTTGAAAAATTATAGTTCAAGAACAAAGCATCGTAGAAACAAAGTTTATTTTAGAAAATGAAAGTAAATTTTCTCAGGAATCCAAAAAAAAATATGAAAAGTAAAAAGTTTTCCACAACATTTTCCACCGTTGAGTAAATTTATAAAGAAAATCCGCAACAACTATGCCCGAACTCGCGGGAAATTTTCAAAAAAATATTTTTGAGAAGTTAGTTTCATAAGCTTTGATGACTGAAATTTTTGGAATGCACTTGTTTTCCGTTCTTGAGCTACGGCCAATTAGGTGAAAAATATATGCGTACATGGTTATTTTTCACAAAATTGATCATAGGGAGAAGAAAAATAGAAAAAAAGTCCATTTCAAAAAAATTAGCGATCAAAGCTTATGAAATTATTTTTTCAAAATTTTTTTTTTAAATTTTCCGCGATTTCGTGAACATTTTTTTTTGGCTTTTCTTTTTGAATTTCCTCAACTATGGAAAACTTTTTCCAGTTCTTTTTATTTTTGGATTTCTGAGAAAATTTGCTTTCATTTCCAAAAAAAAACTTTGTTTCTATGATGCTTCGTTCATGAATTTTTCCTCTGACTCTAGCATCTAGCTCCTGGCAGCATTCTTCTCGCCCTTTTCTCTAGAACTCCTCGTCGAACCACCCATTCCTAGGTCATATTTGAGCAGTTCCTATCACCTCTCACGCTGCTCATCGGTCCGTGGATAGAGTTCCACGAGTGTTGAGATTGTCGCTCTTGTTGATCTCACTTATCCGTTCGTCCAAATTCTGATGACAGTCAGCTATAATATAGTCTGCTGAAAAAACGCGGGATGTCGAAACAAATCGATTGCCAGGTCCTAGAGTCCGACATAGTTGATAACCGAACTCGAATCTTACTAACTACGAGATAGTGATCTGAGTCGATGTTGGGACTATGCTTTTCATGACCTGGATGTACTCGTATTTCTGAAAAACCTTGCAGAAAATCGTACCTTCCTATCTGGCTTCAATCTCGTGCTATATCCCACCAAAGTCGTACCGGAAGTCACGATGTACACTAGCGCCACGAGGTGGGGAAATTCAGAACTATGAAATTCATCACCAGGAAGTGGTTGTTGTACTGAACGACTTTGCTGAAGACAGAATGTTGCTATCTTGTCGAGGTTCCGAGGGAACTCGCTACAAAGACATGGTACTCATAACCAATCTGGGAACAAAACGGAACCGGAAGAAGTTAAAAATGAGGATCTAATGTTTTCGCCCGGTTCTCACCGGAAGCTGCATGAAAATCGGCTTCTCTAGGATAGTGTAGGATTCCGTTAACGCAAAAAGATTGAAATTTGGTTCACTAACTACTGAGATATGGATGTGCAAGAAAATTCCACGTTTTTGCCTGTCGGTACTTAGCGTATTAAGTTGTTTCTCCAGGGACATCTGAAAAAAAAAAAAGTTGTAGTGCTGCTAAAAATGTTGCAAAAATTCGGCCATAAATTCTAGGAATAATACCAGAACAACCTTAAAATTGACTGAATAAATCCTCTGAAACAACATTCTGATATTCTGCCAAAAGTCCTTAATAAAATATGGCCATTAGACTGGCCAAAAAGTGTAGAATCCAATGCAAAAATTAAAATATTGATCAAAAGATTTCGAGTGTGGATTGTCGGGTGAAGTTCTAAAATAGGTCATTTATTGACTACCATTCATGTGATATTGAACCGTTGTACTTGGTCCGCTCTGGCTGAACATAAAAGTTAATAAATGTTATTTTCAGAGTGATTACATAAATTTCAAATTTCAAACTTTTAGTTCTCTCCTGTAAGCTGTCATCCTTCTTGTACATTAGTTTTTCATCAAATATGTAAGAACTTGAGTGTGCGTAATCCCGAGCAGAGGAGAATATCTAATTTATAACAACAGAATCACCTAGCCTGTATTTATATAATAATTTGTTATTATTACCTTATCAAAGTATTACTTTTTTATAACATGTTTTGTTGGGCAATCTTATTTTGTTATGATCAAGTTATTAAGTTTCATCTACTAAATAACACTTCAATAATATACTTTGTTGTAGACCAACTTTTGCTATTTTTCTACTATTGAAAATGTTCAAATATGTGATGAACTATAACACAATAATAACAAGTTTTCAAATTCACTGCAAGATTCATTGTTATTAAGTTGTTATTGAATCTAACAAAACATGTGATTAACTGGTCTTCCAGGAACATTGTTTTGTTATGATTTTTGTTATTTTGACACTTATGGCAGACAAGTTTATAACATAATAAGATATGTTAATAACATAAACATTACTGATTCCATTATACAGTTATTATGCCAAAATAACATATTTTATTATGCTTTTGGTATTTTCTTCTGCTCAGGATGCTCTTGGTTTGAGTGTTTTATCATAGCATATTATATAATAAATTTGGCTGTCATAAGCGGCAGAATACAAATATGATAATAAAAATATGTTCCTGGAAGACCAGCTTAACACTCCTAAGATATTAAGCCAGACGCACAACGATGGCGTAGTGTACGTTTAGTATGCCTGTCTGGGTTATATTGAACCCTACTTGGGTGAATAGCATGTTTCGTTACACGGGAAAAGTTCTGCACGCTCTATTCAAGGGAAAAATCCCTTAACTATTCAACATATCAATCAACATGATCAGAAATGCTTTCTCCTTTGAATTCGCAATGCTGTCACTGTTGACTTAAGAATCAAAACAAACCCATCGGAGAAGTCAACTGAAAATCACTTCGATTTGCACTAATGTACAAAGCTACACGATCTGATGTGAAAAGTTCTTGATTTGGAAATGACTGCTTTAGACATGAAAGTAAATTTAGATGACAGATGGTAGAAAGTGTTTCGCTTCGGCTCTACCCCATTTGGCATAATGCCATTTGGCATAAGGCGGTTTGGCATAATGTCATTTGGCATGAATGCCATTTGGCATAACGGCCATTTAGCATAATGTCGTTTGGCATAATACGAAGAACAGCCTTCTTGATAAGAATGCGTATAATCCTTGTTATGCCAAATGGCCGTTATGCCAAATGGTCGTTATGCCCAAGAATGTTTTCGATCACCTGGCAATCATTTGACTCATTTATCCATAGCTTAGTTCAGAAGCATAATATTGTAATGAGGTGTTCAGTAAACTTGTAGATAAGTGTTTTTCCTACAATTTTCACCAAGGACGCCATATCCTAACTCTCATATATACGGCGTGAGAGCGCTAGTAACACCTACTCATACTAAACGATCGAAAAATTAGATCGTTTAGTATGAGTAGGTGGTACTAACACTTTTACGCCGTAAATATAAGAGTTAGAATATGGCGTCCTTGGTGATAATTTTAGGAAAAACAATGGTCTACAAGTTTGTCGAACATCACATTTTAATATTAAGCTTCTGAACTGAGATATAGACAAATGATTCAAATGATTGCCAGATGATCGAAAACATCCTTGGTTATAACCAAATAGCTTTTATGCCAAATGGCATTATGCCGAACGGCATTATACCGAATGGCATTATGCCAAATAGGGTAGAGCCTTTCGCTTCGACTCACAGCTTTCTAACAGTTGTGAAGTAGAGTAGTGGTAAGGCTAGAAATTGTGACGGTCAAGGTACGAGTATCAATTCTGGGTTTGGGACGAACAGGGACAAACTATTTTTTTATTATTTTCTTTTTCAAATCAAAACATTGGCAATTGAAATGATGTTCCATTGAAATTGAAGAGGCATTGGATGTTACTTTCTAAACGATATTCAAATGATATCGAATTGATAGAGAAGTAGTGCGAATTCAAGAGCCAATCTCCTCATATCAGCGTGCAGATTTTTTATCGTGCAGTTTCGTTTTATTTAATTACAAAATTTGAAATTAAAATGTTATCGGTAATAATTTGAAAGCAAAATTAGTTGGGAAGAGTTACAAGAAAGCATAGGAAGAAAGACACGCATGATTCACGTCACGGAGTGCTGTGTACAACGTGTACAGTGAGAAAAAATCTCTGTAATGGTTTACCGAAATCTTGACCGTAAACGTGTAAATTTCACTGAACTTCGATAAAGTGAATATAAAACGAAGCCACACTTGAATTTTAAAAAGCACAAATCTGAAGAACCAAATATCGCAAAGCGCTGAAAAGTTGATTGATTGATCAGCCGCTGGTGATGACCAATCGATCAACTTTTCAGTGCAATCCGTCATTTGGTTCTTCAGGTTTGTGCTCTTGAAAATTCGAGGTATGGCTTCGTCATATATTCACCTTAAGTTTGACAGATAATCGATAACATTTCACTGAGTTGTGCGAGATAACCGATCAATAGCAATAAACAATTATCTTTCCTAATATATTGTAAAACATTTTCAAGTTTCTATTTTCGCTTCCAAAATCGCTTGAAACAAAGCCTGATATGCTTCTCGTTATTTAAATGGACTACGTATTCATTCGGGCTAACGACCAATGATTCAATTTCTTAAATTCTTGAACCTTGCTTCTCCGGTACCATTCAATCCATTCACGCTTCAGAACCCTTCCACTCAACCTTAATCTGCAGCATGTCCAACCTTGGTTCCAGACACTCCCAGACACAACAAAGCACACACATACAGGAGATTAGGTAAGCATAAATGGACAGAATTTCTAATCACTTGGCACTTCGCTCCTCAAATCTCCGGCAAAAGTTAATGAGTCAGTTCATGAGGCTGTGCCGTTGCTTATCACCTTTTACAAATATAAACAAACCGTACGTGGACTTCGATTTGCATTCATTCACAAGTCCGGAAAGGTATGCCCCGTGCCGATGGTTTGAAGTTGGATGGAATTTCATTCATATCGATCGTTGAGAGGTTTGTTTTTCGGGTATAGTTACCTGGAAGAGAGAAAAACGTATGGAGAAATGAATTATTCATCTGATATTTTCTATTTCGAGACAAAAACAAAATCTATCTGATATCTACATATTATGATAAAGAAATGCGTTAATACCTTCTTCTGACTTATATAATACTCATAGAGTTGATGACCCACAGATATGGTAGATTCATTGTTACTCCCGACGACTCAGCTCATGTAAACCAAACTCTCACTTTCGCTGTACGAGGTAGTTTGGTACAAAGTAGAAAAAGCCTCCAATTAAAATGTGATCACAGCCAGTTGCCAACGATCGCAAACCACCGCTCCTGTATACCACATGATCACTCTTAACAGCATTTGGCATCAGTCAAAATCTCGCTTCTTTTTTCATTGCTGCGATCGTTGCGGCTGTCGGGTCGGGTCATTAGCAAAGTCCTAACTCATCGCATACAATTTATTGCCCGGCAACAGGCAACCAATAACGAAGAGCCCAGGGTCGCTAATGTTTCTCCTTTGGATTCGTGCCGATTACTTTTTAATGCCTCCGGTGTTGAGGTGGTTCAACTCTCCATCCATGACTCAACGAGCTCAAGGAGCCACCGAAGTCGATGATTAACCTATTTCTTGTTGAACCAATTAGTTTTAGTATGCACAAATTGGGCCAGTCTATGACCTACGAAGCTGGAAATGCCTAGAATTCGAAGAAGCAACGTGTGAATTTGAAATGACTACTGATTTCACAACAATTTTGCCTTCGAAGAAGAAAAAAAAATATGACGTCAAATTTCTTCTGGATTGGATTAAGCCGGCTAAGGGGAGTTGATCGTGGATAGGAAGATGATGAAAGAGGAAAAAAAAGTTGCCAAAACGTCAATCATCACCAGGTTGCAATCCAATATCGTCAGGTGAGTGCCCATCGGGGCTGTTCATGGCAATGCTGACATTATTTTGTTCTTTTTTTTAAATTCAGATAAAAAAAAACACAGTCTCCCTTATCGTTACACCTGGAGATCACAGCACGAAATCAGAAATCTACCACTTTCTGATTGCCGGGCGGCACTTCTACGACATTATCGACGTCAGGATCTATCGTGGCGCTATCATCGACTCTGACAACTACCTTGTGATGGTCTAACTGCAAAGGTAGCTGAAGCATCCGCGCAGAATCTCAAGGCAGCGTTGCCAGACGAGGATGAGCTCAATGGGGCCCCTCTAGGGAACTGCTAGAGTACAGTGAAAGCAGCCGTCAACGACACAGCCGAGAGCACCTTCGCGTACGTGAAACGGGATCGACGGAACGAATGATTCGTCGAGGAATGCAGAACGGTTTTGGAGGAGAATGCAGCACGTGTGGTAATGCTGCAACACGGAGCCCGGCAGAATTTGGAACGATACAATCAGAAGCGGAAACAGCAATTTCGTCTCTTTCGGGAGAAAAAACGCCGCCAGTAAGAAGCGGAGTGCGAGGAAATCGAACTGTTATGCCGTTACCAAGAAACTCGGAAGTTCTACCGGAAGCTCAACACATTCCGCAACGGATTCGTGCTGCGAGCTAAAATATTCTGGGATAAGGACGGGAATCTCTTGACGGATGGACGTGAGGTGATCGAACGGTGGAGGTAGCACTACGACGATAACCTGGATGGTACGGAGAGCGCAGTCATGGAAGGCAAGGATATCACTATCCTTCAGGCCCTATCAGCTGCACCAGAAAGTTCACACCAGCCCCGGCCCATACCGGGAACCCCTTTCCAACCGCGGGCTCGGATCCAACCCGGTAGACTGACGCCACGACAGCAACGCTACCATAATGTTCTCTTCGCAGCCACTTAATCGCTGTAAGGGTGGATTTCGATCGTTGGGAACCGGTAGGACCAACGAAGCCTACTTCGAATCCTTTGACCATCTCTTGTATCGCGTCTGAACTAGCCGTAAGCCGGTGGTCTCCCATTTCTAGGGTGGACTCGCCTTGGCATGGCTGCATCGCACACATGCAAGAGCACCGCTACCAGCTCGTCGTCGTCTAAACCAAATAGATTTCGCTCACGGTGGAGCGCCTCCCTAAATAGCCCTTTGTCAAAGTATGATGTATTCTACCTGCGAGGGCTTGGCCTTGACCTAGCCGCGTCTTCCTCTACCCGCTGCCTGCTGCTGTTGTAGTCGATTGAGTGTAGCTATCGTCTACTCTCCAGTTCGAACTATTTGTTGGGTCAGGACTACAAAAAGTAATGTCAACTATCGACTCCACTCCGTTCCGACTAAAGGGTAGGCCGTCCCTATTTTTGCAAAAGTTGGAAATGTTAAAAGTTCAATATTGCTAAACGATCGTTTTAGCTAAAAAACCATCGTGACAAAATTTGAAATTCGTATCTCAAGGCGTAGTGGTCCCCCACGGGGCCTAAATTTCTCAAAAATTGTATGGAGTCAAAAAAAATCATGAAATTTTTTCGACGATAGGATTACACTATTCTACTAGAATCGGTGATTTTAGGACCCTAAAGGGCCAAAAATGTGCTCAGAATTGCGATATCTCTTTTCGTTTTCGAGTTATCGTACAAAATATGGGAGATTTACTCAGGGATTTAAAAAAATGATCAAAATATTCAATTTTAGGTAGTTTTTCGTCAATAACTTAAAAACAAAAAGAGATAGCGCAATTCTGAGCACATTTTTGGCCCTTTAGGGTCCTAAAATCACCGATTCTAGTAGAATAGTGTATTATTTTAGTCAAATTTTTTTTATGATTTTTTTGACCCCATACAATTTTTGAGAACTTTAGGACCCGTGGGGGACCACTTAGCCTTGAGATACGGATTTCAAATTTTGGCATGATGGTTTTTTAGCAAAAACGATCGTTTTGCAATATTGAACTTTTAATATTTTCAACTTTTGCAAAAATAGGGACGGCCTACTAAAGGGGCTCTTGGCACCGACATTAGCTAGGTAGATATCTAGTTTGGCCAGTGTCTCTAGCAGGATCCGATGCCACTAGTTCGTGAAATGACTTCCCCATTTCACGGCCCAGGCATTGAAGTCACCTGCTATTTACACCGGCCTTCGCCCTTTCAGCATGATCGTCATGCAATCCAGCATCTTCATGAACTGCTCGATCGACCACCGTGGAGGCACATAACAGCTACAGAAGAAGACCCCGTTTTCTTTGACGTCCACAAACCCTTCATAGATAGTAGAAACCAACTCCAGGAAGGGGTGTATATCCGTCGTCCATATAACCGCCATTTTACTGAACCCATCCATGACCCAATTATCGTTGCCGGAGGGTACTTGGTATGGGTCCGCTATGATGGCGGTATCCGTCCCTCACTCAGAAACTGCCTGATAAAGCATTCCTGAGCTGCGACACAGTGGTTCAGGATCAGCTGCGTTACCTGTCCTGTGATTTGTTCACTGCGGCTTTCTTGAAGGCCGGGCACCTTGGACCACCCGTTGGGTACCTGTATAGTTTCCTCCTGCATAGTTTGCTCCTGTCAGAGCCAGTGTTGGTAAAATCACACTCAAGGCAGACTCATGAACCGCTCCTGGGTGAGCAAACTCGCGCGGGGTTCTGAATCATTTCTCACGCGCGAGATTTTCATGCAAAATTTCGCTCTCACGAGTCAAGTGCCGAAATCTTGTTCGCTTGTAAATCGAATCCAAATCAATTTGAAAGGCATTCAATGTTATTGTACGCTAGATTTGCTTTTGTTCTATCATATAATCCTAAAAACTTTGATGTAAATAATAAGAACACCAAGAAATAAAGCAATGAGTGAAATCGCGAGTCAACTTATGCATGATTTTTTCGGCGGTGAGTTTGGCGAGTCAAGAGTCGCGCGTGAAACAACTTAACCATGAGATTTGAGAATTTGAGTTCTTACTAACACTGGTCAGAGCCTTTGCAGTCCTATGACTTGTGTCCTAGTTCCAGTAGATCTCCGGGCCTCATGAAAGATCAGATGGCATACTGACCGGCTTACCTTGATCTGTCCTACTTTAACGATTTTATTTACGTCCGCCACGGGTAGCTATACCAAGTCCACCCGTGTCCCTTTCAGCCCCTTCCGTAGCCGAACGGCTGCGGTGGCCACCTACACTTCCCACTGTTGCCGCACTGCCGTGACGAGCTCTTCGGCTTCAGTGACCTCGTCTAGGTTTTTCACCTTCAGTGTCGCCTCCGCTGTAGGAGCCCTCACCTCGACCCCTTCACAAAGAACCTCTTCCGCCAGATTTTTGTAGGCGGCGCCCTTGTGTTCCTTGTCGCGCTTGAGCTCTAAGATCATTTGACCCTTAAGAGTAGGCCTAATACCGCACACGTCGGTCGTCGGCTCCCAGATCCACGAGCTTGGCGTCGCTTCACATCGTTCTCAAGACGTCCGAGTACTTAGACTGTTCGGTCTTGATAACGAGCACGTCACCTACTATTTTACGCCTTCTTGGTTCTTGGCGTCCCTGATCTATTCGATTTGCGGTTTTTTCTTCTTCCTCTTCTGCTCGACTTTCGTCGAAGGGGATTCCTCCCCTTGTTTCGCCCTACTCTGAGGTTGCTGAGGGCCTAACAACAGTAACAACCCCCTTCCCTTTCATCCGGGACAGGCCAGTCTTTTCAGTCTGGCCCACCCTTTCCAGTTTCATGGGACGCCTGACTGGGGTCCGACTTGCAGGCATTACTGCCGACCTTCGGGATTAGTATCCGCCTAGCCTTGCGGGCACCGCCAGATAGCTCCACAGCTGATGGCTGCCTCGCTTGCTTCTTCGAGTGCTTATCAAAAGCAGTCACATCCGCCCCATTTTTTGGGCTTCCTGCGAAAGCGAAGGCCTCCGTCTGGGTGAACTTCGTTACCTTAGCTTTCGCCGGTTCTACCGCTGCAGCAATTTTCACGAGTCTCTCGTGGTTCTGCTTGGCATCGTCCATCGACTTACAACAAGTCACGAAGTCACAACAGGGTCGTTTCAAGGTCCTTGCTTAAGTCAAACAGTGGTTTAGATTTAGCTGTGTTAGCTACATTGTGACTTGCCAGATGAGACTCTCATGAAGGCCTGGCACCCGTAGGGTGCTTGCTTTTCACGGATTACCTACACAGATAAAAATAATGAGATTTACACGTCATGTAAACTTCAGTTTAGTCATGTAAACTTAGTGTTATGATGGTTTACATGATATATCATGTAAATTTGTGTTATATGTCATGTAAACACACAGAGTCATGCTGAATTACATGACATATAATGGAAGTTTACATGATATTTTATGATTTTTACATGATTTTTCATGTAAACTTCTGTGATATCCCACGCTCCAATCATGTGCATCATATGTCACAGAATTTTACACTCTTTTTTCGATCTGTGTAGTACAAATCAATCACTTGGGAGGGTTCGTGCAGCCTTGTGCCCTATGGCTTCCACCTTTACATCGCCTGCAATGTGTGCTTCTGTCAGGGCCTTTACAGCCCCACGACCTGTGTTCCGGACACCTGAAGCAAGCATCCAGTCCATCTTAAGCATTCCTACCTGTAGAGCTGAACTAATGCCACCATGAGCTGGGTCTATCAGTAACCAAACGGTTGCGGGGCTATCTGTCCCTCGCACTGTTGCTACAGTGCCATGACGATCGCGTTCATAGTCTCGTCTTGGTTTCTGGCTTTCAGAGTAGCTTCTGTGGTGACTGGTGAGTGCCCTCACCTCGATATTATAGGATCTTCTCCGCTGGACACTCGTAGGGGGCGGCCTTGAGCGTTCTGTCACGCTCGTACTTGAGGATTATTCTACCGGTACGAGTAGGTCAAACACTGCGTACATCGGCCCTAAGATCCGAGAGCTTGGTATCGCTTTTCATTTCTTTAGACTTGTCCGTTTGACAACTAGGGCGTTGTCCCTTTCACACTGGGCACATGCTCTCCTACATCCCGTAGGCTTATCATTCATATTAACTATATTTAATTTTTGTTTATTTTTTATTTTCAGCTGATATTGGAACCTTTCGAGTAGCACTTTAGATCCACCACGCCAGAGCTCTGCATTAACATGGCAAAGGATACATTACTATTAATATGAAACATTCTAGCACCACTCATTCATATAAACTCGAGAAGCGTGTGCGTACAAGCCACATAAATTAAAAATATGTAAGTTACAGCTATCAGTATGCCTATCTTCCGATTCTACGATGCTGAGGTATGTAAGCATCACTGTTCTAGTGAGGTTTCACGGAGCCATCCAGGCTGTCTACTACTAGTCCCAACATGTTTCATCACGAGTTCTCCCATCTAATCCTCCAAAATTCAACCCAAAACCCAAATTCTCAGAAATACCGCAGAGCACGTGTTGGTCTGACGCCGTCGAATTGGAAGCAGAAGGAAAATGCATGCTAATCACTAGAAGTTGCCCGAGATCAAGGCACAGGTTGTGAAGCGCCCGGCTAAAGGAAGGGGACGGGCCGATAACACCGCAGGCAATCAATTCATCTCACGTGCGTTTTTTTTTCGTTCATTCGTTCGTTCCCCGCAATTCAATCTGAGTCTGAGTCTCGCTGAGGCTGCTGCTGTTGCCAAGCGGCCTCCATCGCTCCGGTCAGCAGGACGGACGGATGGACGGGTGTAAAGATCGAGATATCCATCCATCCATGCTCTGCACGCTCTGCATAATCTCTTTCCTTCGTATCTTCCCACCGTCGTCGTCATTCTCATCATTCTGACTGCGGTGAGTCATACGCATATGTTCATTGAGGAAAAATGTGCCTTCGAACTTGGACGGCGGACCTTAACTGTAGTTTGGGGATTCCCATTGATCGCGCATTTCTAGGTGGACCGACCGACCGACCATGCCGAAGACGTGAATGAACATGTTTCGTAGTAAGGCATGGCACGGAAACCGCGTGCAGCGGCAGATGTTAGATTGATTCACGGTTGTCGGTGGTAGAACTATGAATGAGTTTTTGGTTTCGGTGGGATCGGAATTCGGGGCGGGCCTTCGAGGTATGCACGGCGACTGACGTAGAGAGTGTTGTCTGCTCGCGAGCACGAAAGTTCGAGATTTTGTGAAGCACATGGCATTTTTCTTTTTGGGGGCTTATCAGCATGGTATTGTACAGGATGTATGTATTACAGGGGATTACGGTGATATGTGCTGTAGTTAAATTACAGAGAACAGACACCCAAGTTCAGTTCCGAAACTGTGTAAGGAATTTAACGGCCATTTGATATCGGCAACACAAGTGGCAATAGCGTGGCGCTGCAATCGGTTAATTTCCCATACTAATTTAATTCACCACTTGGAATGTTTCAATTCACCACTGACTGTGGCAATATGGTGTTTGGTGCCGTTAGTGTTGTCATCGTGTATTGGTTTGCAACCTTACTCAAGTAAAGATACAAATCCTTACACAACTTTCCGAATGAAATTTGTTCTTGCCTGGATGTCTGTTCTCTGTGGTTAAATATCATAGTTGCTTGCTAATGTGCCCAAAGGACCGTTCATAAACCACGTAGACTACATTTTTGTCATCTCAGATCCTTCTTGTCCCCTTGTAGAGTTTTATCCATATAAAAATTTGAAAAAAAAACATGTATGGAGCGTACACTTTATCTAGCCACCCAAAGGTTTTGCCATAATAAGTATTAGTTCTTGCAATTTTAATAGATCAATTGACCTACATAATTTATTAGAAAACGTGGAAACGTAATAATTTCTCTAACATTTTAAAATGTGCCTGACAATTTGATGGAAACTGAAACATCCCACTATAGATATTATGTTTCATGGAATTAATTGTCTACAAACTAAAATAGCACCAGAAGTAGCAAATGTAGTGTTCATGAGTCAACGTGATTATCAATCAAACCAGTAAAATGTGCCCTTCTGTGTGATCTTTACTTCTTCATTGCATGCCACTAACAAACATGTGCTTCTCCGGATTGACCATCCTCAGTGCCTACCGACAGACTGACATGCCCCTTCTCATTGACTTTGATGAACCAACTGACAGATGCTGACAAAATCAAACACGTGAATGGGGGAATTGAAGTTAACCTTCGTCACGTCCAGCCATAGTTGAGATTTCTCAGAAGATTCCATTCCAGCGAACGGAATCGTCGGATTGGCTCTTCAGCTTTTACCTGCTTTCTTGTTGCAAGTTCGATACAGCGTTGCATTGTAGGGTGAAGAACCGAGTGTGGACACCGTTGTATTAAGAGAAACTTTTGAGGTTTGAAATAGGCTAAATCTGAAAGTTGAGGCAATTGTCACAGAAGAGTCACGGCAGTGCAGGTTCTGGTTGCACAGAAGTCACTGTGACTTACAGCTACCAAGTTAGTGTTAATTTATTAAAAGTAAGTCACAGTGACTTCAAGCCTAACCTTACCAAAGACCGTATTGTGGATTTAGCACTAAATTGGTGTCGGAAGTAACTTCATTGACTTCCGCTGCCTTTCCCATGCGTTAAACATAACGTTGGAAGTAGTGCGCTGTAAATCTGATGCTCTATACAGCGTACTACTTTCGACGTTGTGTTTAACGCATAAGAAAAGCCAGCGGAAGTCAATGAAGTTTTTTTCCCTGTTGGGTACATTTCCACTGCGACCAATTGTCAATGAAGTTACTTCCGACACCAATTTGGTGCTAAATCCACAATATGTAACATAATACATATGTAAATATGTTATATATATTATGTAAACAAAAAAGTAATTTTCACATGACCATGAGGCGCTGAATTTTGTTGAGGACTACCGTGACCGCGCCTAATTCCGTTCATATTCTCAGTTGATATTCTCAGTTTTCGAGCTATAGGATATTCATATTCAATTATAAAAATCTGAAAATGTGCTATATTATTGCTTCGTATCTATATATTACAGGAAAAATATTATACGAATCAAAATAAAATCTACTTTGGCGACTACTTTTACCCGCAATCAAAGATACACGCGAGAGTGTCGCCTAAGGAAACAGATCTGTTTTCCAAATTTTCCATCACAGGGCTCTTAGATAATTCTTGAAAAAGAGCCACCACATGGGCGGGCAATTTGCACCGCGATTGAATTTCGACCATCACATAAGGCCTTGGAAAGTAGTCGCCATAATTGTGTTTTTCATGCAACGCACAATATAAACAACGATGTAATCTCGCCTAATTCCTAATTCTGGTCACTCTAATTGATTACCATTGTGATGAAACAAATGATATAAGTACAAGGTTTTATATTTCAAAACAACTTTTATGATAATCAAACCCACTTCAATTCATTTTATGAAGGAAGCATTTTAAAAGGATCATGTTTTCTTTTGTTTTTTCGCTGTTTTTCGAGACAATATTTCCAATTTTTTTGACTCTATTTTTTCTGCTTTTCAGCCTTTTTCTTTTGTTTTTTCATCTCCGTAGATTTATTGGCTTTCTCGAGATTTTCTACATACAATCGGTATGCTTGACTAGTGGCCACAGAAGGGGGGGGGGGGGGGGGGTGGCAAGCTTCGCTTGGCGCCGTTTTTTTGCAACATGTGTCGATGTAGATAGCATACAGAATGATTCATTAAATGCATCTGATGGGTCACGGTTTTCTTGTTCTGAATTGTAATCCATGGTAGCTGAGGAAGTTTGATGCTCTTTTTGTCCTAGAATAGATCAGTTGTACGTATATTGTATTAATAATCAATCTTTAAGTTTACCGGTAGATGGCATATCTTCAAATCCGTGAAACACAGGTTCGACTGAATCAGTTTGCGAAGAGGTAGACAGTACATTCAACATTCCTTTGGCTTTTTCCCATAATCGGTGAGGACTTGTATCAATGAGTGTGCCACTCTCCAGTTAGATGGCAGCTTTTGAAGATACTTCCCAAGTAACATTTTAAGTTTTAAACTGCTCTATTAGCAGTTTTCATGCCTAATTTGATAAAACTTCTAATAAAACCTTGAATAAAACCCACAATTCCATAATAACCTTCTGGCAACCGCTATAAGATCGCCTTTCGACCAAGTGGACCACACTTATTTAGGTTTTCAAATCAACATGAACTCAACATCAACATCAACTTTGACAGCCAGTATTCATTCACTAGTGCAAGAAAAGGAAAACAAATCAATGTTGACATCGCAATCGTCATGAATTATTTTGCAAAAAAAATCTCAAGTGAATATTTATAACTATAAGTGACTTTGCGATGATTTCTGTGACAATAAATTATGTGCGAATAAAGTTTTACCGTGAATAAGGTGGTTATGGGAGTGGAAAGTGAAAGCGCCTCTCGAAAAGTGCAGTTTTCGATAGAAATTAATATGAAAAAAAAAAGTGAAGCTGTAGATTTTGCAATCATTGGAACAATAAAAATACATTCTTCCGAATATGGAATCATGTTTACCTGCCGGCCTGAGTATCAAATCATCAAGGTTTTGATAAAATTTTGTGAGGCCTCAGGAGAAAAGTTTCGAATTCCAATATGGCAGCAGCCACGAAAAAGTGCGTATGATAATAAACCTAACATCTCTTCACCATAACCACCATAAGTGTAATTAATCAGTCCATTACCATATTAAGCTGGCAATTATCTGCGGCTTTCGCTATTTTTTATGAGATGGCGCTCAAATCGAACATGTATGACATTCCACTATGGCCGGCAATGGATGGCCAAAAATATTTTGTGGAATGTGCAAACGTATGATAATTAACCGTTTAGTAAAGAAATAATCTTTTGGTATGATGAAATTTGGAAAACGGTGCATTTTAAGTCAATGAATTATAAACAATATATGAGTTTGAGCCTTAGTTGTTGTTAGCGTTATTTTTGGCCAGCAAATATGGCACAGTACTCTTGAGAACCACAATAAAACCTTTTATAAATCAAAGAGTTGCTTTTTAGATTAATTTTATGATAATTTTATCGGTGCTTTATAGGACGCCTGTAGTATTGAATAAAACTTTTATCATAGGGATTGTCGATGGCCGTTATAAATCACACATAAAACTAAATTAAATCCAATGAGCTCTAAAAATGTTACTTATGTTAACTGATCAGAAGTCAGCAACGATTCAAGACGATTCGTGAAGTATTCATCATTCGTAATCAATGAGGAGTCCATAACTGGCCCCGCGGTTTCCGTTGACAACGACAATTCGGTGCTTTGTTCTGTAGCTTGCAGTGAAGAGAATTGTCAGATAAAAGAGGCACAAAACAAGCAACAAAGAAGACGCGGCAAATGCTCTTTATCCCAACTGGTTACAGATAATGACATGTTCTCGATTTTTTTTTGTTGCAGACAAAACGGGAACTGAATTTGTTGCGTACTTTTCAACTCGTGAATAATCAATTATTATTAACCCAAAATCGAAACTTTTTGATGATACATCTTCAGCAGCGTTGCAGTGCTTACCGACTCGAAGTAAACGCTCGAAAATCACAATGCAAGGCTTAAAAATCTCTAAACTCGTGGTGCACGATCTTTGTCCTATTCTGTTCAAGTTGGGACAAACCTATGTCGCATTGGGTAGAATGTCGCAACAAATGCAGGTTGTGACATTGTCGTTATTGTTGCGCGATGGTTGAATTTTGATTCACTGGTAGCTTGAGATGATGGATTTGCACAGGTTTTTTGGACGAGACTTTCATAATTTACTGCATCTGGATCAAAGGGATATAATCCACAGCGCCGGAATCCGTTGGGTCGTTAGGTCCTTTGCATATTATCCATGCTTGTTTCATGAGCGGAGCGATTTCCTTCCTTGGAAGCACTTCGCCACTAGTATCAGTTCTCCAGTTCACCAAGACTTGATTCCTATGGTTTTTTAATGCCCTAAAGAAACTGACACCCAGAGGCTGCGTAACTGGTGTGGAATTTGGTGGAAGACATATGAGTATCATGTTTTTTGCTGAGCAAAACTCCGTCGTCTAAGGGGAGACGTGAGATTTGTGTCCGTCTAGGAAAAGCACGACAGGAAACTGGATTTATCATCATGTATCATGGGTGCAAAACATCCCTAAGGAAAAGGTAAAACGTGTCTCTGTTCATCCATCCGGATTCAGTTTTCCCTGCAGACCATCCTTCAGGCAATTTCTGCCAAATTTCTCCTGGAATCCTAGGTTTGTACGGATACAGTACCAGCGTCGGGTTAACTGATCAGCTGCATTAGCACCGAACAATGCAGTGTATGATTCTTTATCAGAGTTTCCCACTTTGGCGTGAAGGTATTTTTCACCGCAACCAGCCAACACAACTTCTTTGGTGGGAACTTTTCGAACTGCGGTCTCGTCGAGATTGAATATCTGCTCAGGGTTTTTCAAAACTCCACGCAACCCTTCACTGACAAAATATTGTTCGATTTCGGTAAACCAGGATCTGGTGTTCGGACACAGCGGCACGATGCTTTGGTAGTGGACTGGGCA